>NC_135211.1:26616488-26823988 GCF_052324685.1 Brachyhypopomus gauderio | reverse complement strand
ACTGACCAACCTGAGGTCTCTGAGAGAAAACATCAACCACAACAAATCAATCTGACTGCTAGTGTGTAAGGCCCAGGTTGCCGTTGGAAACCAGGGATCCATGTAAACCCCAAAAGGAACAAAGATATCTTCTGTTGGACAAAATAGCTTCATTCTGGATCAGCCCGCTTTGTGCTAATGCCTTTGATTGACATTTTTCTGACTCTCACATTAGAAAAGCAAGAGCAAGATATATCATCAAAATCCACCATCTATGGTATTGCATTAAAGTATTCTATAGTATCAAGTTAAGGTATGCTATGGTATTCTATTAAAGTATTCAATGGTTTTCTATTGCAGTGTACTGTGGTATTCTATTGCAGTATTCTATGGTATTCTATTAAGGTATGCTGTGGTATTCTATTAAGGTATGCTGTGGTATTCTATTAAGGTATGCTGTGGTACTCTATTAAGGTATTCTATGGTATTCTATTAAGGTATGCTGTGGTGTTCTAATAAGGTATTCTATGGTATTCTATGGTATTCTATGGTATTCTATAAATGCCCTTCCTGACGCAACCCTCCCTATTTATCCGGGCTTGGGACCGGCACTAAAATACACTGGTGTGTGCACCCTAGTGGCTAGGTTCTATTAAGGTACACTGTGTAATTCTATTAAGGTATTCTATATGGTCATGTTATTAGACCCCAGCAGTGCAGTGATATATTTTGCATGGGTTATAGTCATTTTGCACAGGTTACAGTCATTTTGCACAGGTTACAGTCAGTGATTGTAGACAAGGTTAACTTAATTAGTGTCACGGTACGGCGGCCCCCTACTGGTCGCCCCCGTCTACAGCAGCAGCTTGTCCTGTGGGTGTGGCGTTGTGTTCGTCCCTCAGGTGGGCGGGGCCCGCGATCCGTCTCACCTGAGGGTCGTTTGTTCGTCTATATATGTCTTGTCTTTGTACCAGTTGACTGCTGGTTATTATATCCTTAATTCGGAACAGTTCACGGGTTTTGGTTTGCGCACTTTACATATTAAACCATCCTATTTCCCTGAGACTTGGCGTGATCGCTTCCATTTATTTTCGCTCACCCTGCCCGTCACAGAATAACCAGCCACCTTCGGAAGCCGCCAGTCTCCTTTGCTTTCTCCTTCGTTCGTGGTCATGTCTCGTGGTAAGTGTTTGTCTGCGTGGTGTTTTGTGTGAAGAGCTTCGCCGTGCTTATGTGTTTTGTGTATGTATGTAGCACGGCGAGGACCAGGGCAGTCTGCCCTGGGAAAGCTCTTCCTGTACATTGTTTGTCTGTCTGAAGAGTTTCGCCGTGCGTTAGTGTTGTGAGTGGCACGGCGAAGACCGGGGCGTCTTCCCCGGGATACTCTTCATGTTGTGCGAGTGTAAAGTGTGAACGGGCGTCTGGATCAGTGTGCGTGCTCGTGGTGTTGAATGTTTAATGTTTTGTGTAAAGCGCGGAAGCCGCTCCTCACTGTCGCCTCACTCCCCGTTGTGTCTTGTGTTTCATGTGGGGAGCGACTGCGAACACGAGCGGCACGTCGCTGTTGTGTTTAAATCGAGCGCGCATGTGTGGGTCTCGTCCGTTCGTCGTCTGTACACCGTTTTTGTCTAGTCTTTGCGTGTGTTGTTCTCGCGTGCCCGTGATATGTTTAATGTAATTCCACACATGCTCCTCCCCCTTGAGTGTGTGTGTGTGTGTGGGGGTGGACCAGTGATGGTCCCGTGCTACGGGGAGTGGCACGGAGGGCGTCGCTCCTAAGGGAGTCCCTGACCAGGAACGTGGGGGGTTCTCCTGAGCAGGTGGAACTCCCCTGCTAAGACGGAGACCCCTCCCCCATTGTAAGGGGGATCAGGGCAGTGCGCGTCTGTGTTTTGTGTTGGTGTGTGTGGGTGTGTGTGTGCTTTTTGTGTTTTATGTGCAGGTGCTTCTCCCTGGCGGTGGATCGTGGCAGTCCTGGACCTTGTGGGGGTCTCCAGCTGGCAGGAGCCCCCTTATGTTGTAGGGTGACCAGCCCGGTCGGAAAGAGCCCCTCCCTAGAGGGCTGGGGCCCCCGGATGTTTGGGGACGATAGGGCTCTGGTCCAAAGAGCTCCTGCTGAGGATGGAGACCCTCCCTCCTGCTCGGGGTGACCAGGAGGCCCTTGGGGGCTGTTCCCCAGCCCGCGATAAGGGTGCTCTGGGCCTCGGTCTCTGGCGCTCCTGGGTTTGGTGGAGGAGTTCACCTCGTAAAGTCAGGCTCCGGCTGGGGCTGACTCCCCAGGAGGCTGGGGTGGCCCCTAGCAGAAGGCAGGGGCCAGCTCCGGGAGGAGGTAGGTCCAGGAGGTGACTTAGCCACGCCCCAGGGAGGTAACCTGCACACATACACCCCGGACGGACACGGAGCCGTGGCCCGCCGTCCTCGCACCTGAGGGGCTATGCGGCTTAAGGCCGGTTAGGGCGTGAGGGCCCTGTGACCGACCGGGGCGTGGTTTTGTCTTGTTGACGGCCCAGTCGGTCCAGGGTCCCGCCCAGGTAGGTGAGCTAACCTGTGTGTGTTTTGTGTTTCAGCTCTGGGACTACAGGGGGTGTGTCCCTTGTCCCTGCCTGCCTGCCCCTTTGTTTTGTGTGCTGCTGCTGTAGGCCGCACAGCCGGTGGAGGGGAGTGCGGCTTGGAGGGGGGATCTGTCACGGTACGGCGGCCCCCTACTGGTCGCCCCCGTCTACAGCAGCAGCTTGTCCTGTGGGTGTGGCGTTGTGTTCGTCCCTCAGGTGGGCGGGGCCCGCGATCCGTCTCACCTGAGGGTCGTTTGTTCGTCTATATATGTCTTGTCTTTGTACCAGTTGACTGCTGGTTATTATATCCTTAATTCGGAACAGTTCACGGGTTTTGGTTTGCGCACTTTACATATTAAACCATCCTATTTCCCTGAGACTTGGCGTGATCGCTTCCATTTATTTTCGCTCACCCTGCCCGTCACAATTAGCAGTTTGAATAATCTTCATCTTTGCTAAACATGGCATGGCAAATTATCATTACTTTTGTCAAGGTGAATACTTATTTAATTTTCTTTCAGGACATTTGCAAGGATACTGTAAAGACAATGTCTATATGTCTATATATGTGTTTAAATGAAATGTTCAAATGGTCAGTGCATTAAGAGCATGAGAACATGATAATTAGATGTTTTCATATTAGAATAATGATAATACTAGAAATTACTAGTATTTACTAATTACTAATAATTACTAGAAACATAACATTTTAACACCTTTAAAATCCAGCAAGCAAAAGAGAACATAAATTGAAATGGCAATTAAATTTGTAATATTAAATGATTATATATAAAGGACCAAAACAACAAATGAGGATAAATCTTGTATGGTATAAATGGATCTCCAGATCTTACTGATCTCTCAGGTTCTGTAAACAGGACAATAACGAGACAGGAAGTGCCCTATGCAAACTTCAAAGGTCTCAATGGAATTGAATCATCAAATTTCACAGTCTGAACCTTATGAAATGCAAAATAAGGTTACAAGCGCATTTTGAGATTGTTTGTAAAAGTTGTAGCAGCGTCAGTCACTTTTCTGCTAGTCAATCCCAGAGATTGGAATGATAGTAACTAACAGAAAATAAGCTGGTCCTTCCGTCTTTTTCTTGAGGAAGAGTGGAATTTGTGGAATTGTGGGACTGGATTGAGGTAATGTAGAATAGCTGGTCTAGTTGGAAATGTGTTGATAGATTTGATGTCTAACCATTTTACTAAGGTAAACAAAAAGGCAAAATCAGTTCAGAATAACATGGGTAGGCAGGAGTGACCAGTCTCTGCATGAGGCAGGACGCAGAACGGAGGACGTAGGACGCAGGACGCAGGACACTAGTTATGGAACACCTGGATAGGCCCACGAGTGTTGCAGTAATTCAGTATAGCTGAAACAAAGCCATAAATATGTTCTTTACTTTCAGCAGTGAAGACAATGTCACCGACATTAGTGAGGCGACAGTACACGGCTGCTGACATGAATCTTGGGACTGAGGTCAGTGTCAGCAATGGCTGCTGGGATGTTGCTGTAATTTTTTTCCTTGGCCTTCTGGGTGAACACATATTTGTCTGAGTGTCAGGACCTTGGTCTTATCTTTGTTTAAATGCCAGAAATGCAGACTGTTATTTATGCAGTCAAAGAAGTGTTGTATATGCATAGACAGACAGGTAGGCTCTCTTCAGACAGACAGGCTACCTGTCTCTCTTTAAACTCTCAGTTTAAGACTTTAAGAAGTTTTATTTTGAAATGCTGCCATTGCTCTGCACAGGACAAACTTACTTCAACTGAGTATTTTCACTCTTCTGAGATTACAAGAGAACAAAAATAAATTTAATTTGAGCAAAGTCCACTCTAGATGTCAGGAATAATATAAAGAGATTGTTATCATTATGGGATCATAATGCCCAAAGAGCCATTTTAAAGTGGAATAGGTTGTTCCACATCTAAAACCAGAACATAACATTGTCGTAAAATAGCCATTTGGGTAAAATGATATTCTTGGGTTAAAACTGGATATGATTTGAATTATGCCGTGTGAGACACCTCTTCAAAACAAGGTTACTGTCATTTTTTTCTTTCTATTTGATGTCTATTTGTATCAACCTTCATATTTCTCTGTCATACCACCTGTCAAATAAGGCGATGGAGCTCCCCTGTCACCGCCATTTCACATCTGTTCTTCGGCTCTTTGTACTTCATCCTCCTCCTGAGTAGAAGTGGCATCTGTGTCTTTCCAGACAGAGTTGCTAGTGTTTAAGTCCACCTGCTGTGTAGCTGTACCTGTAGCCGCTACAGAAAGTTCACTGACTGATGGTGACTAATCTTCTCTGTATCTTTCTTGTAGTGTTTTTCACGGACTACCTGTTTAAAAACATGGATATGTAATAGCTGGGAGTATTGTGAATGCGTAAATGCATATAATTGCATAGATATATAATCAGGTCATGTTTTATTCATAAGCATCCGTGTAAAGTGCATTTACAGTGTACATGCATATGAAAGGATGCATCAAGCTAGCAAATGACCTTTGGTCCAAACCTGGTTATTCATGAAAGACAATGTTTGACAGCTCATACAGGCACACAGGTCTGTAATACTATCAGTGCAGACCATATCATACCATCAGTGCATGAGTGGAGCCTGCCGTGTGGGATTACAGTTTACAATTCACTGTAAACTTTATGGCCATAAAATGAATTACAGGCTCAGCTGTAGACTCCATTCCCCCGCTCCATTTCAGGGTTTGGGTTGCATGTCGTCAGTTGGAGTGCAAGGCCAACACGTTGACCTTTGCTAAGGGTGGTGCAGGGGCCGCCTCTACCCTTCTGTGTTTACCATTATGCACTTTGGAAGTGAAGGGGTCAAGGGAAGCCCCGGTGTAAAAAAACGCTTCTTAAACAGGGATACAGGGGCTTTGGGCTCCGGCATGACCCGTTAAGTGGAGTAATAGGAGAAATACGAGCTACTGTCATGGTAGAACAGAAGGCACTACAGACCCGGAGTGGCTGGGAATGAGAAACTTTAATCTGCATTTTGTCAGCATGCATCGGCCTGATGTGTGTGTGTGTGTGTGTGTGTGTGTGTGTGTGTGTGTGTGTGTGTAAGGGGCGGCTGGCCAGTGTGGTTGCTAGGTTACTAGATCATTGGGAGGAATGGGTGAATCTTGGCCCCTACACCGCCTCCGTAACTGAGTGGAATAGCACTGACCGCTTCTCACTACAGCGATTTTCTCACTCCTGTAAATGAGAATATGACTTCTATTTCTCGGTTAGAGGGGAACTGTCATCACCTTCACGAAGAGTGAGGGAGAGACAGATTGACAGGCGTAAACATATTGTATGAAGGAAAAATGGGAGTTGAGGATAACAGAAGGAGATAGAGAGAGCAAGAGAACGAGAGCGAGGGAGGGAGAGGGAGAGAGTTAAAGAGAGGCATAGGAGGAGAGAGGGGGAGGGAGAGAGAGGATTGATGTTTTCTATTATTTTAATGCAAATTTAAACAAATTTTTTGTTTAATGTTTAAAGGGGCCATATGACAGAAATTTCTTTCATGTTCCAACAGCTCCACCTTTAAATGTCTCATTTATCCGATCAGTCTTTACCTTTCCATCATTACCCTCTCGGGGTGTAGCAGTGGTATCAGAAGATCTGGAGTAGCTCACCTGGCTTAAGGATGTTTAACCACAACCAAAAACCCCATCAAACAAGCAACCCACAGCAACATAAAAGGGAGTTTGTACAAAACCAAGGGGACTGTCTCTTTAAGGTGGGAGAGACACTAACCAGTCAGACCATGGAGATACTGCAGGATTAGATACAGTATGCTGAAGAAATCCTTCCTGAAATCCTCCCCAATCCGCCTGGAAACAGATGAAGCCTGGATATCAAACATGTCCTTGTTCATCCAACGGGGCTACATGGTGTGTGTGTGTGTGTGTGAGAGAGAGAGAGAGAGAGAGAGAGAGAGAGAGAGAGAGAGAGAGAGAGAGAGAGAGAGAGAGAGTGTGTGTGTGTGTGTGAGAGAGAGAGAGAGAGAGAGAGAGAGAGAGAGAGAGAGAGAGAATGAGGCAGAGACAGAGACCGAAACAGACAGAGAGAGAAGCAGAGACAGACAGATAGAGACAGAATGAGAGACACAGAGAGAGACAACGACAGAAAGAGGTGTAGAAATAGGAAAAGATAGACAGAGAGATAAACAGAGACAGCAAGAGAGGAGAGAAACAGAGAGACAGCAAGAGAAGAGAGAAACAGAGAGTGCCTACAAGGTAATGAGGTACTGTGTGAAAGTGTTTCAATATAAGGTGTAAATGTGAAGACACTAATGCCCTCAGAAGTGAAATTTAAACTGTATGAACAAGCGTGTTTCAGGATTTGTGGGAGTGTGGGGGGTGGCTTTGTGCTGTAGAGTAAAACTGTTCTGAAGACCTGCAACGAGATTAAAAGGCATTTTCCCTCTGAAAAATATTCGCTGAAGCTCACTGAAGTTACCACAAAAGACTCACTTCACTGTGCAAATTGTATAAAGATGTTTTATTCAAAAGCACTGGGGTAAAATATCTTTATTAGAAAACATTATTTGCACAGAATCCAAGGAAAGTTGCATCCAGATCAATCACAAAGGAACATCATGCATGTATGGTTTATAGAGGAAAATACAACATGGATGTTGGGTTTAGACTGAGTTGTGTTATTGTAAGCATTGGACAAACACATTCTCCAAGTCGTCAAGCAGCAATCACAGTAATATGTTTTATTAATGAAAACATTTGCATCTCATTTGGCAGGATCATGGCTTATTGGCTCTATGGCTCTCTTGGGAAAAATCTGCATATTAATGCTTTGCTCCTCATATATTGGAAAAGGCACACAAAACATAGCACTCACGTATTAGCATTGCTAAGAAAGAAATATTATAGTAAGTCATTGTCTCAAAAAAGTGTATATAACAAAGTTTAACGTGAATATAACAATTACAGTGTGTGTGTGTGTGTGTGCGCGTGTGTGTGTGTGTGTGTGTGTGTGTGTGTGTGTGTGTGTTTGTACAGGTGTGATCTACCACAGTGTACCTAATAATAGAATTACAGTACCTACTGTTAACACTTTCTAATAATATGTTTCTAAAATAAAGTGTTGACTAAATCCAAATATAGTATAAACTCTATGATTACAATGCCCATAGAACTTTTGAGTAGATTTGAGTAGACAGTGCATACATTCATATTAGAAAGCCCACTTTAGAGAGGAAAGTAAATCAAGATTTCACTTTAAATATAAAATATTGGAGACCAAAGATATTGGTGACAGATGTGAGAATGTGAGTGGTAATATCAGAAGAGATGAGAGCGTCGTGCATGTACAAAACGATGGTGACAGGGTTGGAACTCTGCTTGCTTTGGGGAAAAACCTCACAATATTTCGACTTTCGCTTTGAAAGTGTGTTATGGAGGCATTTTGTAGCAACAAGCACATTCATCTGCAAAACCTCCAGCCTCAGCTCACTCCCCGATCGCTCGGCGCTGGAGAACGGACAGAGAGCTAATGGTTCCAGGTTGGGTGTCATCCTTGGTGGCATGTGATAGAAGGTTAGGATACCGCGCGTCTTGGATAAGACGGCTTTTTGTCGTGCGTGTGTAAGTCGGCAATACATAACTCCTTTATCGCTAGCTGCTGGCCTGCTAAGCTTATCCCAGATTTAAGACCGCCACACGAGTCTTTCTAATGAGGCTCTCTGGGCCAGAGGGATACGTCCAACGTGGACGTGGTTGGCATGCCAACAGAGCTGCCCCACCTAGTACCGCCTCTGTTGCGCTTCTCACACACACACACACACACACATCCACACACGCGCACGCTCTCTTAGGGGAGGGGTTGAGCCTTAACTTCGGCCTCCAGTAGTCCTGCCATGCTGAGATGCCGTCGGCACGTTCGTGTCCTGCCTTTTCTCTTGTGTTGCCGCCACATCACATGCTAGCTTGCCCATGTGTGTGTGTGTTGGTCTGTGTGTGTGAAGCCTCATTAACCTTGAGGCGTGATGAACAGTGTGCATACCAAATCTCACGTATGGCACCTCTGTTGCAGCAATTGCAGCTTCACCTCACGCTGCCTGTTAACTCCTCCTGAAGCAGGAGTGTATGATTACAGGGAACAGACTCCGCCCCCACACAGGGGCGTGCGGTTGTGAGCTGCAGGGGTGAAGATTGGCCCACAGGTGCCAGCAGGCGCTGGCCTTCATCATGACGAGGGCCGTGGTCTGCTCGGAGGAGATGCGGGGCCACTCTGCGTCTCCGCCCGGCTCTCTCTAGGCCGTCTGTGCTCCACACACACCTTCTCACCTGCGTTGGCGCTGCAGTATTGTTTGCAGGAGGCACTACGCATGGTGCTGAGCAGCGAATCTCACCTCCAGAGTGCGAGAGCGAGAGGGAAGAAGGGAAGAAGACGCTTCTCTGCTCTGAAAAAAAAAAAACGAATCGCAGGTCTTCCGGGACGTGTACGGCGGTGTGGAACTTGTCACGGCCGCTGACTTGGACGGAGATAATGCAGGGAGTGCGGGTGTGGGTGTGCGGTGCAGGAAAAGGCGGAGCAGGGGAGAGGGAGGGCAGTGGGGGCTGAAGCGGGTGGAGGCGGCACTAAGCTGCTTCATCAAATCTCCCTTCATGACCAAACAAGCGAAAGTGGTGAAGGGGGTCAGAGTCAAAATGAAAGAAAGGGGTGAAGATCTGACTCACGATGAACGACGCTGTCTCAGACAGCCGTAGACAAAAGCCCTCTCTATTTCAGACATGTCCAAGCTCTTCTTTCTCGAAAATGAGAGGCCATAATGGGAATTATTCTGTGAGATGTCTGCGAAACACAGTCGCTGGCTAGGAGAAGCTAATGAGAGATGAGGAACACTTCAGTCCAGAAAATCTCATTTTCTAAAGAGCAAGGCTGCATAAAAAAGGCAAGAACCGTAAATTATAATATCGATGTTTTCCTATTATTCTCACCCACAGGAAGCAACAGAAGAGCGTATCAAGGGAAGCACCAGAGGAAAACAAATGATCAAGATCTTTTCTAACCCCCTCACAACATATAATTAAACAATCCAGGGACCACAGCCCCTCATTTGGAAGTTGCAAAGGCCCTTTTATTCCAAATCAGTATTCGCCAGAGCTTCCCTTGATACTGACGATGGTGTGTCTGAGTATGTATGTGTGTGTGTGGAGGGGGCGGGTGATGCAGGACGGCGAGAAGAATCTGTGACTATTGATCAGCTCATTTATACAATCAATACAATCAGGGATATCCCCTAGGAATCTGATTAAGATTTCAAGCATAGTTTAAAGCCTGCAAACTTCATTCTGACATTTCCAGTATGGCTTATGCAGTTGTAATCATTTCAGATTTGCTTCTGAGCAACCTTTCCAATTCTTCCTTCTTAAAAAGCACGGCCGCCACACCCCAGACTAGATCACAGCTACAACCACCCCAGACTAGATCACAGCTACAACCACCCCAGACTAGATCACAGCTACAACCACCCCAGACTAGATCACAGCTACAACCACCCCAGACTAGATCACAGCTACAACCACCCCAGACTAGATCACGGCTACAACCACCCCAGACTAGATCACAGCTACAACCACCCCAGACTAGATCACAGCTACAACCACCCCAGACTAGATCACAGCTACAACCACCCCAGACTAGATCACACCTACAACCACCACAGACTAGATCACAGCTACAACCACCACAGCGTCTGCGTGTTCTCCCACCGCCATGTTTAGTCACAGTGCTGTCGTTAGCGTTTACTGCCGATAAACTGGGAGGGCCCCACGCTGGCAGCTCCGAGTCTCCAATCTGCATTCGTTCACTTGGCAGCACGCACAGAGCAGCTGCATCTGCGTCTCACACATTTAAAAAGACGAGTGACTTCCACACACCGCCTGCTCCGCGGGGCACATTCGGCACCGAGCAGCTGGCGCACGCTACGGTCTGGCCAAAGGTGGGCCTGTTTCTGGCCTCGGAGCGTTTGGGGTCTGTGCTTTGGCCACTGTCCGCTTTGCACTCGACGAGAGGCTGGCCAGCGCCTGGGTGCACGACACGCTTGACCTCTCGCCCAGACTGGGAAGTGTCAGCGTGGCCGACGGCCAGAGTTGGCCGCTAATGCCATTAGCTCAGGGCCAAAGTCAGTCGTGGGCCCGGCTTGGCACTCCCATTCACTACTGCTGGGCCTCGTTGATGTGCACGGGAACGCCTCTTATTGCTTTCGTAAGTGTTTTTCTTAGGTCTTTCCCGCCTCTTCCCTTAACACGCCCCTTCCCTTAATTGGCCACCTCCCCTTAACACGCCCCTTCCCCTGTCATGCCCCTTTACCTTAACCTGCCCCTTTCCCTAACACGCCCCTTAGCTGTGATCAGGCTGTCATCTCTACTTGCGAGGGCTTCGTGGCAGTGCGAAGGAACTCGGTGGTGCGTTCCTTTTTCATCTTCTGCGCTTTCAACTGGAAATTAAATGTCTTTTGGTCTTATCTTTCAATCCCGCCCGTCTGGCTGGTTATTCACATTGACACCTCCTTTAATGGTTTGCCCAGAGAATCGTCACCTACCAGGCTTCTTAACGCCCACGCTCTGGCCGCTTGATGCATGAAGACTTCCCTAAATTGGCAATCAGCAGAGCTTGGCTCAGACAGGGACTCAGCTCACTGCCGCCCTGACTCCAATTCCCCTCCCCCGGCCTCTGCTGCTGTTTTCACCGGGGCCCTGACAGGTGCTCCCGACAAAATCCATTACCGTTGCAATTACACAGTCTCGCCTCACCCCCCCCCCCCCCCCCCCAACCCCCCACCCCCCGCGCCTCCTCCAGCTCCGCCCCCTCTCTCCTGCTCTATCAGGGCTTGCCATCGGCCAGGGCCCTGCCCGCCTGTCCGTCCCGGTGATTGGCTAATTAGAGGAGCTTAAGAGGAGGAAGCCTACTTTAATCTTCATTAGGGGACGGAGACGGGCCTGGCTGTCAGCGCCGCGGCTCCAGCGAGCGACACGGGCGAGCGCGGGCGACCCTGCCGCCGTCTCCTGGGGGCTCCCGGCCCACCTTGCCTATGGCGTGCTTGAAAAATGACGCCCGGATGTGATGAATGTCGCCCCGCGCATGACACGGATCATTTGTGTTCCCTGTCTGCTTTTCTGAAGGCACCGACAGCCCGTGGGTTTCACAGTCTAATGGGACTCCGGACTAAAGAGATTGGGATAGCTTAACATGCCTTTTTGGTGTGTGTGTGTGTGTGTGTGTGTGTGTGTGTGTGTGTGTTTGAGCGTGCTGATGCTGTACGACTCTCACACTACGCCTTCTCCGTGCTTCCGTATTGAGACTTTCAACACAGACACTGAAAAATTAGCATGTTCAGTGGTGCGAGTTAAAACTGTAATTAAATCTTGCCTGCTGTCATTGCTTAACAGAGCAAACATGTGAAAAACAGCCCAATCTGATGCAATGAGCTCCTTCAGCACCACCCACCTATGAGGAGTGGAGGTTCTGCCACAGCAAGACAGACACAGCCAATTAGTGTGGCTGCAGGTAATTAGCAGCCATTTCAATCTCCTGTTCATTAAATCTCGTCTTCCCCCTGAAAGGGGTCTGCTCCTATAACATGATAACTCGTCTGGGCAAACAGGCGCCCACCTCGCTGAAATCGACTTGACCAGCTCCCATTTCGTGTTTAAATTAGCAGGAGAGCCGAACTGCAAGTGTTCCACCACAGTTCCCACGGCGAGATCGAAAAAAACGAAACGAGAAAATCTCGACTGAGTGAAAACACACGCACTTCGACGGCTGAGCAAAACCAACCTCGGTCAGTGCTTTCTTGAGATCGCATGAGTGACAAACATGCTTTTATTAACACGCTCCGCTAATAAGCAGCCCTCCAAAGGCCTCGTCTGAATACGTGAGAGGAGATTATATATGCGAGAGGAGATTATACGCGCGAGAGGAGATTATCCGGAGTTTAAGTCTCCGAGTTTTTCCCTTCCCATTTTATTTCCGCGACATGAGATTTTGGGGCTTCGGTGATCCTGGTCCGCTTCCCGTCGAGGGAGATTAATTGCCTGGGCTCGTCCTAGCTTGCGTGGCCTGCATAATCACCTCTTCTAATGAGGCCTGCCATTTACCACCACAATTACTGCAATTTTCAAACCCATTCAAACCCTGCACCCAAAGGCCAAAGTTTTGGTCAGACCCGTTGCCATGGTGAATCCCCCCCCATTTTAATTGAATATATTCATGCATGGAAGATGACTTTTTTTTTCATACACGCTTGCGGGTTATACATGCATAAATGTGCTCAAAATGGTGATAATTGTGGGATTTCATTGGACAAAGTGTGTGACAGAGCCTGTTTTTGCTTTTCATATGATGGTGTGACTTTTGTGTGTTCATGACCTAATACGATGTTTTTGACTTCGGTAACCTTTGGACACCATGGCCCCTCCTCCTTTAACACCCCATAAATTACCACTGCCATTTAAGACCTAATCACATTAACCTTAGGAAGAAACTGGAGACCTGAGAAACTTCCTCTAGGTCACAGGAGCTATGTCTAGAAATAGCATGCACATTCACCACCCCTCACTTCTGCCTTGTGTCCTTAGAGATGGTCCAGAATCATTCAGGGAGAACTGAAAGCCCCTGAATCTTGTCTTATTGGGAAGTGTTCACGCTTGCCCCCTATCACCAGTCTGCCAGACAGCTCTGGTGTGATATGATTGGTAAGGTCCAATTCACAGCGTGAATAAGCCTCCCCCCTGCCTGATTACACGGTTTGATGTAGCGTCCTAACTATTTCCCAGACACACCTATCGGTAGGAGACAAAAAAAGAAAGAGAAAGAACCCCCCCACCCCCCATCCTCCGCTCCTCCCAAGACTTTAATTCAAATTCATGCCACGTCGACTTCCAAGTTCGGCACAGTAATTGAGAGGAAGTCAGGTGAAACTTGCTCAGGGCCAGATTTGAAGTGTTCCCCAGAAATGACAGATGGTGCCCATCCTGTTACTGTGGTGGCATTTGCGAAGGGGCACTTGGATCTCCCCAGGGGTTCATAATTACCATGAAGGCAATTAACAGGCAAACTGTTGGAGAATGAAGGCACCAGAACCAGGTGAGGAGAAGCACCTTCATGGCAGCCTGCCTGTACTGAAACACCTTCACCCAACACAGCGAGAAGACCTGTAATCAGCTTGGAACCATGTAACCATAGCAGTACTATCATCTTATTTTAAATGCAATTTTTTTTAAACAATTGCTTATAGTGGGCAGAAAATATCAATGTTTTTGTTAGTGGTGCAACACTGTCTAAATACCTGGGTAGTGCTTAAGCGGTTAAATGTTTATGTGGTTGAATGTTTAACTGGTTAAATGTTTAAGCGGTTAAGTGTTTTACTGGTTAAATGTTTAAGTGGTTAAATGTTTAAGCGGTTAAGCGGTTAAGTGTTTAAGCATTTGCACTTGTTGAATGATGTTAGTTTTAGGGGTGTTATGGTTAAACTGAGTTTGTGATTTGTGGTAACTGATCATGCATGTCACTAGCACATAGTACCTTGAGCTCAGAGATTGTCTCACACCGGATGAGTGGTGCGTACAGATGCAGTGCAGGATGTGCACCACAGTCTTCGCAGTCATCGTTAAGCTTGTTTCAGAGGGTTCATGTTCACAAGGAACCCAACACCTTAAGTTCATGCCCTGAGCTTGACTGAGGACTTATAAGGAGGCTTTTCATTGGTTTCTCTATAACTTACTGGAACACCAGAGTCACGAAGAGTCCTGAATCATCAGACCTGAGTCTCATAGTCCTGCTGCCGTTCCTCTCCTGACTCCCTTATCTTCTTCCTCTTCCTGCGGCAGAGGCCGTGGAGACCACAGAAGCAGGCGAAGGTGAACTGAGGCATTGCCTACCTGTCTCCCAGACGTCCAGTGCTCCGTGCCACCTGTAGACATGGGCAGAGAGAGACAGGCAGAAAGTTCTAAAGATGATGGATCTCTCATATCAGACATCATGGACCCCTCAGAGGGGACCAGGCCTAGGCAGGCATGGAGGTGGCTGAAAACCTCCCTCACTCCAGTAAAGGCGGGAACACGCGTTTTGCCCCCCACTCCCCCCAAAAAATCTCAGACATGCCAGCGAATGCACGAGTCTCGCCATTGTGCCCTGCGAGGCGCGATTCCACGAAGGCCTGCCAAGCCCGGGGCCTGGCGAGAACGCCGTGTTTACTGGCGACGCATTGTTCTGGGCTGCAGGCCTCTTCAATACCTCCTCAGCTGCAGAGGGGAGATTACGGGCCTGGAACGCTGGGGTCTTGGCGTGCTGTAGGGGGGAGCTTTGCACTCTGATGAGCTTTCCAGCGAGAGTACGGCGACCGGGCCGCTCCTATCGCACCGCGTGCAGGCCACAATCAACTGGAGTGGTGCCTCGCCCCGGGACTGCGGCTTCGGAGAGATCTGGGGGTTTAAGCCTCACTGCAGGGAGCAGAAGGAGCCTGGGCTCATGCTCAGATCCCTTCAATAAGTGCCTGAATTCATATGTATAGGGAGCTGGCGATGCCGCTTCTTGTGTATGCATACGGTGTCTTGAAGGAGGATTCGGTGCGGGATGTATGCGTATGTGTGCGTACGTGTGTGTGCACGTTTGGGGTAACGTGCACAGGAAAGCAATGCGGTTGATGCCTTTGTGAATCCGACTGTGTAAAACCACATGAAGTCTCTCTGGTCCCATTAGGGCATTTGCTGGTAATGTTTGAGGGCTCTCCGGCGATAAGAACTACACATGTAAGGGACTTACAGTCACCAGCCACACACACTCCCATTTCTGACAGGCTTGAGAGTCCATTTACAATCCCTGGGGTCCCTGGTTTAAAGGTGGTGGTGATGCAGGTGTAGACCCCCATGGCTGTAGCCATCCACTGGCCCACAAATGGAGCTCAGAGACAGAGCTTTGTCCTGAGAACTCCGGCACCAAGAACTAAAATGATAATAAAGTTGAGAATAGAGCACTTCTCTGTGTCAGAGGGGGCTCATACCTTCATTGCCTGAGTAAGGTAATAGAAGGCCAATCAATAAGCCGGACTATGTGCTACGTTCACAAATCAAACCTGGAGGGAAATTGATCTTCTCTGGTAAATGCTCTGTCGAGCATCAATTTTGAGCAGTGTGGAAATCCACCTGCAGTTTTTCTATAGTGGACATTTGTTACATACGATTTTTATCATACCAAGGATAGTAAGGACCTGGTGGGGCTGATCTGACATGAATTGAACTTGAGGCCACACGTCTGTGAACTCTTGTGGCAATCAATTTCAGACAGGTGCTGGGTCTGGAGGCGAGGTCAGCAGGGTGGAGTCTCAAGCTCACGCAGCACCAGCACCTCTACGTGGTGGAGCAGAAGGGTGCGGATTGGTGGGGTTGTGTTTTGCATCAGGGGATGTAGCACAGGCATTAAGATCAGGGTGGAGTCTCTCCACAAACACTCGGCTTCATAAAGCTGCACACACACTTAGAAACATGCAAAGAGGTTTACACTGACTTTTTTCTTTTTTTTTTTACATCACTGCATGCAGCTACTTCCCCTCCAAAAGTCACCATCAAATCCCTGGTTAAACTCCTGTGCACACACTGCAGGGCAGTCTGAGACAGGCACGTGATCACAGACACAGACAGCCCTGCTCACTCAAAGCTACACACACACTCATGCACACATTCACACATGCATGCACACACACACACACACACACACACACACACACACACACACACACACACACACACACACTCACACACAAGGGATGCTGGGACACAGCTGTGGTCCTCTTATCTGACAGGTTAGCACTCACACTTTGACAAATTAGCTGAGCCTTTCAGGACCTTACGCCATGGTGTGCCCACAGATGTCTGCCTGTCTAAAAAAAGGAAGAAAGAAAGAAAGAAAGAAAGAAAGAAAGAAAGAAAGAATAATCCCTTGTGGGATCTGTGCGTTGTGGATGATACTATTAATATATGTTTTTAAATCATTGAGAGCGTCTTGTTCTTTTCCGACTGCCTCCCCAAACCCCACCACCACCGCTGCCCCAATCGTACAATAACAAGCACGGGTTCACCACTGCCTGAGAGGAAATACTACATTAACATTTCGCTTCGCATCCGTTTGCTCCCAACGAGTCTAATTAGGGAGGGGAGACGGGTGATAAATACTGCAGGCTTCATTAAAAACAGCCTGACTCAGCAGCTAGGGCTAACAGGGAGACGAGGAGCTTCCCGCGCTGCTAAAGCTCCCTGCCACGGGCACAATTACCAGCCACTGTGCCGTTAGTGCCTCCACGCGCATAGGGAGAGAGCCTCCGGGCACTGTGTGTGTGTGTGTGTGTGTGTGTGTGTGTGTGTGTGTGTGTGTGTGTGTGTGTGTGTGTGTGTGTGTGCACGTGAAAGCGATAATCAGGTAGCATCGCTGCCCTAGAGGTGCACGGCTGCCGCGTCCCGAGAAGCGTAATGTCCCGCACATCAGCAGCAGGACGACCGCTTCCGCTTGGCAGCAGGCACACTTTTAATTACCACATTAAGAGCATGACTGCACTCTACAGCTCAATGCAAACCGCATTACCAAGATGGATTTGCAGTAATGCGGGAGCTCCTTGTGTTTCCCCGCCAACAAAATATAGAGGCTGCGCAGTAATCCACGCTAGCGTAACAGAATGGGGATGTGAGCTATTATGAGCAGGACAATGTTCTACCTGTGCTAATTAGGAAAATACGAGAGGCTGAAGCGCAGTTCACTTCAAGTGTGCAACACATACACTTGACTTGCTACATGGAGACAGTCTGAGAAAAGTGATCTCGTCCGCGCACCGTGCCTGACAGAATAGTTGTGTTTTTTCCAGTGATTAACCAGTGTTTGTTCTATCCAGTCTGTTTAACTGGCAGTGTTTGAAGAATATAAAGAAAACACCAAAAAGAACCAGGCAATCTGCATTAGTCATGTGACTACTGCTCCTTCTGAGAAGCATTATGAACCAAATGAACCCTGTAATTGACTAAGATTTATATCGTGTTCTGTACTGTGTTAAGAGGGCTGTGCGTTCCCTTTGCTCCTTGGCCCCCCTTTGTGGATGTGCTGTTCTCTTTCCTGCTCGCGTTTTTTGGTCTTCATTCCCCCCAGGTTTCCCCAGCTGAGCTTCCACTCTGTACCCAATGGCTTTGAACCCTATGTGACATGGCAGAGAAAATCACATAGGAATAGAAAGCCATAAAACACAGCAGTGACCATGTGTGTTTGCAGAGGAACAGCAGCCAAACCACCTCCACCACATCCCCAATATGCACCACCAATATCCGCCCATCTCCTGCCCCCACACATCCTACACTGGCACACCCCATTACTTTCCATGTGATGCAGACGTAACACGTTAGCGCTCACACACTCCCTGGGCATGTGTGCATCACAGAGACGAGCCCAGATGAGGGTCAGGGGAGCTGGCACTGACAAATCCGCTGCACAAAGAGGCCAAGGATGCAGGCGTGCAGGGCGGGAAGATGTGCAGGTCCTGCTTCTTCAGGCCGAGTCTCGCTCTCCCTGAGGGCTGGCTAAGAAAGTTAGCGCTGCCACGCGAGCTGTGGCCAAGACTTGCTTGTCGGGTCTGTCTTGTGTGACTTTTGTTTTTTTCCTCTAAAGATTATTTAGGTCTAACAAAAAACTGCTGAACTTTAGAAAAACTCCCCAGAAGGCATGAATAATTAATTCAGGGAACAGGTATGTCTTCAACTTGAGCACAGCTAGCAAAAGCAAACCTGTTTCATTACTCTCTCTTCACTTATTTATCCAAATACCATATCTTTGGATACTTAGCGACTTTTTTTGAAAAACCCAACTCACAAAAAGTCCCCAAGACAATGAACAAAGGGCAGAAAGAAGGAACAACGTTAATCAAAGGGAGCGTTGTCCATGGGAATGGACTGGTGTATAGTAAAACGGATAGCCTAATCCTTCCTATTTTGAACATGAGCCTCGTCTGACTTTTTAAAGAGAGACAGACAGAGAGAGAGAGAGAGAAACAGAAAGAGAGACTTAAATCCTTGTTCTGTCTTCAACATACTGGATATTGGAGGGGGAGTTAGAAGGGAACAGGTACAGAGGAAGGTTTAAACAGATTTCTGCCATTATCAAGACCTCTGTGGAAAGAGGTGGGAGGCTTATATATTCATTTGTTTGTTTATTTGTTTTTTATTTAAATCTCGGACAGGCTGATAAGAACATCAGGGGTCATATCTGACAGATAATCCTGATGTTCAACAACGAAAACAAAGGTTGACCACAAGAATATTATGGCCAAATATCTCCATAATTTGGAGCCATCAGCTTAATCCCTGGCAAGTGAGTGTAGGCATGAGTGACAGTTACCAGTTAAAGTAAAGTACTATCGTCAACTGCAATGGAATTCATTAGTGTGTCTCTCTAGCCGCTGATCAAATTCCACCATGTACAGAAGTGACTTTTCGATCAGGTTATGGCATTTCACAAGAAAAATAAATAAATAAAAAGATCCATAGACGAGGCGATTGATTGGTTTTGTCTTGTGCGAGTCAGTCCTTTCAGAGCGCAATGAGAGGGAACGAATGAGCAAACACAAAGAAGTCGATCCCCTTCACTTCACCGATCTATTGGGCCGGGGAGGAGAGAAATGAACGACTGGAGAGTGCTACCTGCACTCCAGAGAGAGAGAGAGAGAGGGGAGAGGGAGAGAGAGGGGGAGGGAAAGAGACAGAGGGAGAGAGAGAGAAAGTGAGGGAAAGAGAGAGAGGGAGGGAGATAGAGAGAGAGAGAGAGAGAGAATCTAGTTAAAGAGCGAAACATGGCCCCATTGATCAGTGGTGCTTATCTATCTCAAACCCTGTCTGAGAGGGGGAGGAGGGATGATGGGAGGGGCTACAGGAGGAGGGGGCGGAGGGATGATGGAAGGGGCTGCAGGGGGAGGGGGAGGAAGGGATGATGGGGGGGGGGATACAGGGGGAGGGGGAGGGAAAGTGACTCATACTTTCTTCCAAAAAAAGGAAAAAGGCTAGAGAAGTATAACAAAGTCACACAGGTCCTGCTGGACCTTTCCATTGCCATAGCTGTTGCAGTCATGTTTCTAACTCTTCCTACTGATTGACCCTTGGCTTTTCTTCATAACGGACGATTAGCACCTTCACAAGTCTATGCAAATGTTCTCATATCTACGCAACTGCTTTTAATGCTCCAGAAATGGATGCCGATGTGTAGCAACAAATTTCATTTACTGATTAACCATGTTGCTGTGCCTCAAAACATTTATTTGTTCAAAGACTTCAAGAACCAATTAAGTCATTCTACCTCTGACATGTAACTAATGATATCTTTATCTTGAGGCAGTATGTCTGTGTTCTCAAGGCAGAAACATGATCGAACACCTGTTTGGCTTCAGCTGTGATGAAAGAGAGAGAGAGAGAGAAAAATCTACAGACCTCCACCACTCTGTTGATTCACTTTATGATCCTTATTCCTGATAGGAAACTCTTCAAAGCTTCAGATTTAATTAAAACATTTAAAAAAAAAAAGCTTTCAAAAAACGAAATGGCTATTTTTCGTTTCCATTTTGGGGCTGTAATGCAGAGTGACTGGCCCTTCTCCTTGCCTGTGCCTTCTGTCGCTGTAAGCCGCCTCCCCCGTGTCCACAGGTAAGCCTGCAGAACTGGCCAAGCCCCTCCCTCTCCACTTACGGACCAAATGGAAAGGCCAAAAAAAAAAGAGAGTAAAGGCAGGAAAAGGCTCCAGTTGTTCACACACAAAGCCAGAAAGGGGAGTGGGCCCGGGGGTGGACAGAGGGGCCGTTTGTGGAGGTGGTATCTAGCTGAGGCATTTGAGGCGCTGAGGAGGGAGTGGGAGACTGTGGGGGGGCCAGGTATAACTATCCATCAGAGCTTCGAGTTCTGTCCTGCTGGGCCAGGGCCCGTGCGAACAAAGCGTCCATTCACGACGCTCACAGTGCCGATTTTTTAGTTTTTTTTACTCTTCCTTCTCTTTTTACTCCTGTTCTTTTTTCAGCTAGGAGGTCTAGGTAAACAGCTCTTTGTCATGGCCGCGGATACTGATACGTTTGTCGCAAATGAAATGCGGGCACTGCCTGTCTATCAAATCGACAAATCGATAAGAGTGGCGGAAAAGTAACTAGAGAGTGAGTTGTGTTTTTTTAAGAGCCATTAAATCAAATGGAAAGCTATTTTCCTGACCCTTCACGGGAGTCGTGCCATTGGTGTGAGCTCTACATCTCCCCCTATAGGACGACCATAGAACTCACCCCTCCCCCTCCACCCCTGTTTTCTTGGCTATTTAAGCCTCTGTCTGAGATATGGCAAATTGATCTTCTCAAGTCTTAAACAGAGGCAGCCATTCGCTCAAAGCCTCTGCTTTTGTCCCCACTGGCAGCACTCCCGCGCCCCATTCTTCCCTAGGCTCTTTTGAGCGGGTGCATTAGCCTATTGATCAAACCGCAGTGCTCATCCCACCCCACCTAATTATACACACACGCTCTATAGAGGAGCGCGAACACCGCTTATTAACAGTCACAACATTATTACGCCGGCCCTTTTCCCTCAGCAGCTAATCACGCGGCTAGATCCCACCCGGAGACGGAGCCCGCGCACGCGCGCCCGGCCACCTGGTGCTTTCGGAGCGAGGAAGTGCACGCGCGCGATGAGAAACACCAGCGAATATGAGGACACCCGCCTACTGCTACTGTGAATTAACACGTTAGATGTGATTGTGATCTATCTATCTTTATATATATATAATATATTTATATATTTATATCCATTAATATATATCGTCCGCGTTAGTGTGGGTATTTCAGGGAGACCAGAATTAAACGGAAGACCTTGTTTTCTGCTGTTTACTAACTGTAAATCCTTTACAACGGGGTAGTTATACGGACATACGGGGTGGGGGGAAATGTAATACCATAGCGTGCAAACAGGAACCTCGTAAACAAAGATGGATTAGAAGAAAGAGACTTGCGTACCAGCCGAACGGTAGCCGGGAATTAAAACCACGTTTGTTGCTTCTGATGTTGAGAGGGAAGCGGGTGTTTTACCCGTTCCAGCTCTTGAAAACTAGACATTCTCACTGATGCTCTCGATTTTAACAGGCGTCCTCTCACACAATACTTACTACAAACCGTGTGAATGAAGGAGCGCTCAGTAAAAGGCTTTTGTTACAAACGCAAGCGATTCTCGGCTATGCACACCTTATGAGCGACTCCGCTCCCTTATATTCCCGAGTTGTTTTTCCTCACTGTCACTTTATGGTAATCGAGTCCCCGTGGTGAATACAGAATGCCCTCCTTTTGCGCTCTTAATGAGGACATCCTGTCACCCTGTGTAATTTAGGAGGCAGAGAGGTCAAGGTGATATGGGAACACGGCATACGGGGAGAGGGGAGAGAGGAGAGGAAGTGACTGCGAAGCACACACCTGCCACAGCCCTACGCCGGGGCAGAAAAACTTCGCCCCTTCTAATCCGAGGTTTCGACTTCAAGCTGCGAAGCCGACGTAATTATAATGTTTCTGCAGAAAGACGGTATTTTGGAGTTAACAGGGCTTATTTCATAACTAAGTTCTACTCAGCAGACCATAAGTAATCGTGAGAGGCAATAATTATTCATTGTACCCTGGCATGAGTCAAGTGCCAATCTGTTTCGTTTGGCAGGGACCGTGTCGCTCGCGCGAGGAAATTCCCCACCAACCGTGGGCGCAGTTAACCACGCGAGTAAACAATTGCGCACACGCATTTCTTCGCATGCTTCATGCCGGTGTTACACAATTCGGTACGGGCAGAGTGGAACAGCAGTAGGCTAAGAAAGAGGAGGAGGACTGAAAGAACGGAAGGAACCGGGAGTTAAAAAAAGAAGGAAAAAAAATCGCACTTCTAATCAGGGTAGCCGCCTTCTCGGTCTCCGCTCAGCGGGCTTCGGTTAGTGACAAATGACGGTAGGTTCTGCGTGGTCCTACACCCACCTCGTAGCAGAACTCTGACCTCCCGTCGCTCGCTGTCCTGGCACGCGAGTCTCCAGCTCGTGCGCCCTCCCGCGCGCGGGCGCTCGCTGCGAACGCACTGGCTGCTGGCGATTCATTAATCTTGATGCAGCACCTGCACTCTGGCTGAGGCGGGAGCATCTGAGCTCCCGCTGCCAAATGTCACATTTCATCGGATTAAATTAGCTTTATCTCTGGCAAATGCCTTCCCCTGCGGACGCGAGAGTGATTTTTTTCTCTCTCTCCTCACGCACCTCCGGGAAGAAATGGGGTCTACAGGCGAGACATCAATATGTATTTATTCACCAACCAAAAAGCGTTAGCATCGAGTTAGCCTAATTGATGGGAGAGGGTCATTACAAGTCAAAAGAGAGAACAGATGAATTAAACAGCGAGGTAGGAGAGCAGGTTTGCGGGAGGTGTGGGATTCCGCCCCGGCTGAGTTGTAGGCAGGATGAATGGGTTCTAGCGTAGCCACACTTCTGTACGCTTAGCATGCATGTGGAGGACGATACGTTCTGCTTTCTATTTTTTCCTCCTCGCTTTTACTCCACTGTCCATCTCTCACTCAATCACTGACTCGCTCGCTCACGCACCCGCTCAATCATCCACGGCCCCCCCGAACGTCCTCGCCCCCGCCCTCCCTCGCACACTCCCTCACACAGTGATGCAATGGTGGCAGCTGCCGGGGATGGGGTCCCCCTTCGCTAACACAATCGCAGCCACGAGAGCCTGCCAAAAGAACGCACATACTCTCTCTCTCTCTCTCTCTCTCTCTCTCTCTCTCTCTCTCTCTCTCTCTCTCTCTCTCTCTCTCTCTCTCTCTCTCTCGCTCTTACACACACACAGCTCGAGCCGTGGGCATTTTGGCTACATCTATATTTGGGTATCGGCACTATTTCGGGACTTCCATTGTTAGATAATAAAACTGATAAATGATTGAAGCTGAGAAGAGGGTTTAATCAGCCTCTGTGGAAAACACACACACACCACTGAGTCAGATCTTTACACAGTTTAATAGGTTTAACATATTTAAACTGATTTCTAGATGTATCCGTTTATGACTGGCATGGGACTGTCAGACTACATTCAGAGCAAAAATAAGAATAAGGAAAATGGCACGCTCCAGGGAGACAGAGAGGAAGGAGATGTTTTAACGCAGATTCCTTGCCCGGTGTGAGGGAGGTGGAACCCACGGGTTCTGCCACGCCCACCCCTCCACCCCCCCAGCAACAGTCAACACTGAGCTCTAAAAAATTACGTCATTGCCGAACCCTTCCACAACACCAGAACCTCAGTATACAAACAGGCAGGAGGCAGAATGTCTCGCAAAACATTTGTGAAATTCACCATCCCATTCAAGTCTTGCACATCCAGCATTTGCTCTTTACTAGAAAACTCAAAGCTATAACACCACAAGTTATAACACTATGTCATAATTATTCTTCTGGAAATTATTATTCTGTGAAAATTATGAGCCCATCTAGACCAAATTCAGGCATAAAAATCTGACCACAGCACCAACCCGACTCAGAGAACAACTAATGCGGTGCAAATTCGAGTCACGTTCAGCTGGGTGAGTGTGGTCACAAACCAGGTCCTTAAATTCCACATTGTGAAAGGGTTATGGCAGCCCGGAGGACATCTCAGGTGAGAGAGACATGATCGAAAAGATGCTCAGAGGGTGTGTGTGTGTGTGTGTGTGGGGGTGAGGGGGTGGGGGTGTTGAGAGAGTGGGTGGGGGAAGGGCCAGCACCGACATTGTCTGGGGCAGATGAAGCTGCCCCAGCACACCGATCCTGCCCCGGGTGTGGGCTAAAGCGTGATGCAACCTGTCTCCTCTTAACCCAGGAACGAGCATCTCCTTCTGCCGCCCGTCGCCCTTTTAACCGCCCCATCGCCCTTTTTACTGCCCTAATATCTATTTGTCTGATTTCTAATGGTCTTTCGTTCTAGCTAATTTCTGTCTAATTTCTAATGGTCTTTAGTCATGTCTCACTAATATTGGGATTTATTTGGTGTGTAGTGATCCCCTTAGCGGCTGCCTGTAGTTTTCTTGCTCTGCGTGTTCTCTCTCTCTCTCTCTCTCTCTCTCTCTCTCTCTCTCTCTCTCTCTCTCTCTCTCTCTCTCTCTCTCTCTCTCTCTCTCTCTCTCCTCTTTACCATCTCCTTTACTCTCTGTTTTCAATCTTTGTGTACAACAGAGAGGCATTCACTGGAAAAGGGGATTAATAAAGTATTTCTGAATCTGAATTCTGAATCTGAATCTGAAAGAGATTCAGTGGACCTGCAGTTTCTGAGCAGGCTCTGTGTGTGACTCCTGTCTGTCTCCTGATGGTTCTCACAGCATGTGTAAGGAGAGCACGGATCCCACTGTAATCTGTCTGGACTAATTTGGCTACTGTCAGTCTACACTCACAGCAAGTGTATTCTGCCCTCTGCGCTCACACACACACACACACACACACACACACACACACACACACACACACACACACACACACACACACACACACACACACACACACACACACACACACACACACACACACACACAATCATTATGTTCCCTTTCCCACATGTCTTAGCAATGGGAGAATGCTGAAAAGAGTGTCCTGATTTCAGTGTGGAAAATCCACTTTCAGCTCACAGAAGCGGATTTCTTTGGACTCTACAATACTGTCTGCCATTTGCCATGCTGTTTGAGGTAAACCCTTGCCGCTTAAGTCAGGTTTTTTTTTGCCTCTGGCTGGTAAGCAGAAATGCAGTAGCAGACCATTCTGTCAGCTCCAAACTATGAAGTTCTTGAATCTTTAATATCTAATAAAACACCCTCCTGGGATGGTTAACATTTCAAGAAAGAGGCTTTTTTTCTAGTAGAAGAACAAAAGCCATTCTCTATTAATGCAGTAACAGCACAGCAGACCTGGAGCCTTCTGCCATGAGACATGGACACAGCAAACGACCCGCCAGCACGTCTCGCTCAGCAGACACGCAGACACACCACACCACAGCTGGGCACAGAGGAGCAGGTCTATGGGAATTTAAGCCATGAACGCACCTCAGTTTGAAGCAGTGGGTGATGGGTCAGGGAGAGATGGACAGAGAGGAGGACAGAGAGATGGACAGAGAGACGGACAGAGAGACAGACAGAAGGAGATGAAGTGTGAGCAGAGAGATGGTCAGCCCTGTGTGTGCCTGAGAACCTGCTGAAATCTCTATGAGCGGCACCAGCTTCAAGAAACAGGCTAGAAGACCACATCTAAGCTCAGGGACAACACACTGGTCTATTAAACTGCATTAGTCACCATAAGTATTATATTCTTAAAAAACACACACACAGTCATGCACATGCTTGGAGCTGCAGCTTCAGGAGATGGAGTTGTACCTTCTCAGCACAGACCCAGAGCCCTGTCCTAATTTAGCATGGTATCTATTTCTGTCCAGCCCTGGGGGAATACCTAAATTTGTCATAGTGAATGTGTGCATGTTTCACACTGTTTCTAAGTGTTGCGCTTTCTGTCTGTCTCTCTTTCTCTGTGCGATGTGTGTGTGTGTGTGTAACACACATAAGGTGGGGGGTGTAAGCTGCAAGCATGAATGGGTAAGAAGAGTGATTGTGGAGATGAAACAGTGTCCAGGGGTTTTAAGCCACAGTGCAGGTCCCAGCATTCTACACCCTCAGGCTGTCTGCATATTGAACCAAAAGATAACGCAATCACACACTACCCAGAGGACCCGTCCAGCATCCCAATAACCAAGCGCACGCGCACCCACACACACACACACACACGCACCCACACACACACACGCGCACGCACGCACACAGGCGCTTAATCAGTCTAGCACTACACCCTGTTTTCGCAGTCAAAAGCTTATATCTGACTTTGCTGTAACGCCCCAATCCCAAATCAGTCCGAACCCACTTGTCCAACACCCTTCCCACCAACACACAGACCCACACACTTAGTCAGGGACTCTGTAAAACCAGCAGCAGGACAAACATTGTCTAAATGACTCATGCTCTTTAAACAAAAGCAGAAAATACACAGGCACACGCGGCAGAGATGACACCTGGTAACAAAGACAGCCGTCAAGAGGGACGTGGGTCCTGTCCGGCTGTGGTTAGAGGGCAGAAGAGTGAGAGGGAGAGGATGGATTCAAACGCACTCACCTCAACCTTGCACCGTCCTTGCAGGAACTGAAAGAGGGATCGGCTCCCAGCAGCCCCGGCTACTGCATACTGAGGCAGTGGAGCATGGAGAGAGAGAGAGAGATAGCAGGTGAAGGAGAGAGAGAGAGGGAGAAAGAGTGAGGGAGGGGGAAGAGAGAGAGAGAGATGAAGGGACTTGGTAGGGAGGTAAAATGAAGGAGTGTGAAAGAGCAAGGGAAGGAGGGGTGATGGAGGAGAGGTCTGAAGTAGATGGCCAATCAGTGTAGAGATCAGCGCGGACTATCTGACGAAACGCCTGTGGATTAGCGCTCTGCGGCTTCTAGCGACTTGGAGCGCGGAGAAAAAAAATGGGTAAAACGAGAAAAGGGCCCTGGTGAATAAATGAGAGAGAAAGAGAGAACGTGAGAGAGAATGAGAGAGAATGAGAAAAAGCGAGTGAATGTAAAGCAGGGGTGAAAGTGGAGTAAGGACAGACGAAGTGTCCCGGGCGCTGAGTGTTCTTTGCCGGGTTTAGGATCGCCTGATAAAGGTCAGGGGCAGGAGAATCTCTTCCCCTCAAACTCGCCTCAGTGTTTTGAGGTGGGAAAAGGATTCATCGTTGCACCTCTCTTCCTCAGCTTCTGCTTTTGAGTCTTCAAGGTGTAAAAAAAAAAAAAAACGTACATTGTCCACATTCTCATTGTCGTTTTCTTGGACCAGTGCATGGACTGGAGGGGATGGAGCAGTGGCACTGGTGCTGGAATCTCGACCTGGCCCTCCCCCACCTCTCGCCCCCCGCACCTCCTTCAGTCCTGCTTCAGTCTCCTCAGGATTCCCTCTGTCTCCCTCTAGGCTGGAGAACATATCGCCTCTGGATCATCACGGGCCTCGTCGTGGGTGGCTGGCCCCCGCCCTCCCCATTTCCCCAGAGATAATACGGCGATTCAGGAAAATGCCACTTCCCGAAAACACCAGGTGTTCTCTCCGGATTGGTGGGCCAGCTGTTCTTCTGGCTTGGTTACAGTGCGGGCAATCTCCAGCTTCAATTATTTTGGTCTCAAAAGCCGGGGAGGACGAGGCTCTGGCTCGAAAAGCTCTTTTAAGCCGACGGCTTGGAAAGGAATGAATTTGAATGAAAAGTGCTTTTCAGCGCGCAGAGGTCCTGAGAATTCTACACAATTAGCAGCAGAACACCGTCCCAAACTCTGCCTTCGATAGGAAGGGAGAAGTGAAAAAGAGTTCCAGAACGTTGAGGCCAAAACGAGACTGTGTACGTCTAAAAGCGCTAACGTACTGCTTCAAGTTTTTATGAAAAGTGCTTTGCGCCCAAGGTGTTTGAGAGGGAAAACAAAGAAAATCGAAACAGAGGAGCAACGTTTTTTTTTCTTTGTGCAGCTGCCCCGTTCCGTGTCGGCCCCTTTCTTCTCTTTGGTGTTTTGTTCCCGTGTGGAGAGCTCTTGCCGGGATTATCCATCACAGGGACAGGAGGAGAGATGGGCTCCTGTGGGAGACGCGGCAGGTGCAGCATCCGTCTCGTGCTCCGGCGGCTGGACAAAGCTCTCGCCCTGTTCTCCTCTACTCTCCTCTACTCTCCTCTCCTCTTCTCTCCTCTCCTCTACTCTACTCTCCCAGCTTTCTGGGTTGCTCATTTTCTCTCCTTCAGCCGTGACTGAATGAGTGGGATACCATGGTGTGGGGGAGAGAGAGGGGGAGAGAAGGAACAGCAGATAGAGAGAGAGAGAGAGAAAGGGATGACGAAAAAATGAATGTTAAAAAAGCAGGAGGAGGGTGACATGAAAATGTGATGGAAAAGATGAATGGATTTGTACAGAAGTGAGTCGCATGAGGGAGGGAAGGAGAGAGAGAGGAATTGGAGCGGGGTCTTCCGTCCCACACACACTCCCCCGTGCCTGGGAAAAAGTGTAGGACAGAGAAAGAGGGATGGAGTAGTGGAGGTGGTGGTGATTCAGACGACAGCCTCGCTTGTCCTCTCCGTTACGTCGCTCTCTCTTTCTGTCTCTCTCTCTCACTCTCTGCTCCTGAAGAAGAGAACCAGCTCGTGCTCACTGAGGGTCCTCTCTCCTCCCCCCATTACCCTCCCTCTTTCCCTCTGCCCCTCACTCTCTCTCTCACAAACACACACACACACACGAGCACGTTCAGTTCATTATAATTCACTGGTTCGCACCGTGACACGCTTCACTAACCCACTCAGCAAGACCAGGGAAAGAGAGACACTGAATTCTAATGCAAGAGAGAGAGAGAGAGAAATAGAGAGAGTGAGAGAGAGTGTGAGAGACCAGGGGAAAGAGAAAGCGGACCAGCAGGTGTCCTCTCTCTCGTGCGCGCCCATCTGTCTGAAAAAGTGCCCAACGATTCCAGAGTATGCTCCACTTTGTTTGGTGAGTCCCTTCTTACACAGCCGGGTTCATCTGAGTGAAAAAAGACTCCATTCAAAGACAGGGCCACACAGTCTGTTGACAAATAGACCAACAGCATGACACAGAAAAAGAAAAAACTCTATTATCGGGATAGCGTTTGGAACACTTAAGAACGTCACTGTTCTCCCAGTGAAGGTCCAGCCAGTTCCCAGTGAAGGTCCAGCCAGTTCCCAGTGAAGGTCCAGCCAGTTCCCAGTGACTTTTTTCTTTAACCGAATGAGGACAAAACCAGGTAGGACTGGTCAGAGGAAGCACCTGTCTGTGTTTGTGAATATTCATGTAGAACATACCTGGCCCATCACCGCAACCTACCTCAGAGGAAACCACACCCACCTCTGGAACACACTGGAATGCAAGAAGGGGGCCTCTTTCTGAGACCACCCCCCCCCCCCCCCCTCTCATCTGACCACAACAGAGACTCGTAAAGGAATGGCCCATGGACAGAGCATTAGAGTCTGACTTAAATCCCACCTGAAGGATGAACTGCTTAGGTTTGGCATGATCTATTATTGCATTAAAAATTGTTTTGAAGCAAATTATTCACTTTTGTATCATGATGTTGTTCATTTTCTTTTTGTTTTTACATCTCCTAACTTATGCACGCAGGTGTCCCCTGCCAACAAATGCAATCACAATTATAGTCACATATAGTCTGTCAATGTTACACTTATTTCAGCTTTGTAATGTCATTAAATCTGCAAAAAACAAAGATGTCTTTATATTGGGTAACATTTCTTTAGATTCACCAAAATTAGTGGTATTGGTATTCATCAGTTAATCAAAGAGTCTATTATAAATGTCAGAAATTTGAAATTCATTTTGGACTATATCTATAAATTAATCCTCCATGCAAAGTTAGCTTTGAAATAATCATACTGCCTGAAAATGTTCTCACTTAAATATCTTAAAGGTCCTACAATACAATACAGCCAAATAGTTTATTTACATTCTACATGAAATGTTATTACAAATGTATTTCCATTCTTCACTGATGTGCTCTGTTGCATATTATTAGAGAAAAACTGTAACATCCAAATTCATTTCCTTCACTCATTATGAAGGAAAAGAGAGATTTGGTGGTTCATTTACTGTGTCTGTCCATACGTTTGATAGTCTTTTGCAAAATTAATATTCATCGAGTATGCATCTTATGAAATCACACTTTTATCCTCTTATTTTAATCATCTTACCCATCTCTGTAGACTCTAGATTATTATTCCTGTCTTTAAATATATATTTTTCTCTTTTAGATTCATTCCCTGTTATGTCAGTGCTACTGGAAATGATGAGTAAACATCCTGGGACTAATAATTCCCAAACTCAGTATGTACGCTGTGTCTATCAACAATGAGTGATAATAAAGACATATATGTGTGTATATGTCTATATATACACACACTCACCGGCCACTTTATTAGGTACACCTTGCTAGTACCGGGTTGGACCCCCTTTTGCCTTCAGAACTGCCTTAATCCTTTGTGGCATAGATTCAACAAGGTACTGGAAACATTTCTCAGAGAGTCTGGTCCATACTGACATGATAGCATCACACAGTTACTGCAGATTTGTCAGCTGCACATCCATGATGCGAATCTCCCGTTCCACCACATCCCACAGGTGCTGTATTGGATTGAGAACTGGTGACTCTGGAGGCAATTTGAGTACAGTGAACTCATTGTTGATGCCAAATTCAGAGCCTACCATTGTAATGTCACAGCAGAAATCAAGACTTATAAGACCAGGCAATGTTTTTCCAATCTTCTGTTGTCCAATTTTGGTGAGCCTGTGCGAATTGTAGCATCAGTTTCCTGTTCTTAGCTGACAGGAGTGGCACCCAGTGTGGTCTTCTGCTGCTGTAGCCCATCCGCCTCAAGATTAGACGTGTTGTGCATTCAAAGATGCTCATCTGCATCCCTCGTTTGTAACGACCGTAACCGTTCTATCAGCTTGAACAAGTTTGGCTTAAATCATCTTTCTTCCTTTCTTCCCCATTCTGATGCTCGGTTTGAACTGCAGCAGATCGTCTTGGCCATGTTTACATTTGCGTTAATGAGCAACAGTTGGACAGGTGGCCAGTGTGCGTGTGTGTATATATATATATATATATTATTCATATACAAATTTTACATATGATTTTCCCCTGTGAATAATAAATAATCAAATCAAATATGCTCTCTTTGTATCTGTCAAATAGATCTCTAAATGGTTATAATGGATAATGCATCATTATCCTAATCTCTATAATATTGGAGTGCCACAAGTTATTATACTAAGTCCTATATTAAGTCCTATATTGTCTCTTGTATATACATTTGTATAAAACTCAAACTTCTTCTATATACTTCTATGTACGTCTTCTATATACTGATCATAATCTACTTTTATGATTCAAATGTTGACATCATCTCAAAAATAGTATCCAATTTTTATTCTTCAATGAAGAATTATAATCACAAACCACATAAACATTAGACCAGATTTCATCATCACATTTTCTGTTACAAATATTTATACAATTACAATTTGACAGTTACAATTTCTAACTCTTAATGTCTGTGAATACTTCTAAGGAATTCTCTGAACTGTGTTATGACCCTGTCTTTTTATGTGTTCGCGTGAAGCATTTTGTTACAGGTTTGTCCAGTCCGTGTTCCACCCCAGGAATCCCTGATGTCCCTGGGAACATGAAGTCTCCGCCCTCGGCTTCCTGATATATAAGGAGGAAATGAGAGGATCCCCGGTGCGATTCAGCCTTGCCGACCTCGTAGAGATTGAGAACTTTGAGATATTGCTATACTGTGTATGACCTTTTGATTTGGATTTGGATTTGGATTTGCGTGCTCCTTTACTATAACTATATAGAGTTGTGTATAGATATATGTATATTGGTGGTTTGTGTGTGCACACGGTGAGTAGGAAGTGGCTGCCATTTTGTTTGGGTTGTGGGTTCGTATCTGTTTTGGACATAGGGAGTCAGAGTAGTGTTGTCTTTTGTTTCACCCTGTTAGTGTAGTTATGTCTGTTTCTTTCTAGTATGGTTTTTGTTAGTTGTTTTGGCCTGGGTCACTTCTGACGTTTGTACCTGTGTGCACTTTGTCCTGTATATATATTCTGTTTGTGAATACTTGTAAATACACCAATACTTTACATTTTCTTGAATCACTGTCATCCATATTCCACCCCTTCACACCCCTGTTACGGCCTAGAGCCTAGATAGGTCGTAACAGAATTGGGGGCTCGTCCTTCCCTGTTTCTTTCTGTCTCTTCCCCTCTTTTTTGCTTTGTGTATTTTTTTTTTTCTGCTGGCATTGCCTTTGGTTCTGGCTTAGGCATTTTTGTGGGTGGGCGTGTTGTGCTGTGTGCACATTGTTGCATTGTTGAGGGTTCCATAATGGCTTCATTTGACCTGTCTGTGTTTGTTCTTAGCCCATCATATGAGCTGTTAGATCGTTGCCGTAAGGTTGATCTGTTGTCTATAGCTGATTTTTTTGATGTGGTTATACCTCGCTCTGCTACCAAGAGGGACATTAGGAAGCTGCTAGAGTCATCTCTAGTAGAACGTGGTGTGCTGCCTGTGGCTGAGGAAGTTCCAGGTATTGCACTTGGTTTGGCCCAGAGCACAGACCCAGCTGGAGCTGAATCAGAAGCTGTGGTTAGTCCTAGGATGGGACCTAGGAGTTCTCCCATGTTTGATCCACGTATGGAGATAAAATTGAAAGAGTTGGAGTTGGAGATCAAGATACAGGAACGCGAGGCAGAGTCGTTACGACTGCGGGCTTTGCAAATAGATGCGGAAAAGGAGGTGACACTTAAAAGGCTGAGTATGGGTCTGGAGAGACCCCTACCACAACCTCGAAAGGCCGCCTCCCCAACGCCGACTAGCCCTGCTCCTCTGGCTACACTTGTACCTAAGCCCCGTTCCATTCATCTTTCCGGTAACCCAACTGTTCCTGTGTCTGTTGCTGAACGTTTTGACATCAGTAGACAGATTAGCATGGTCCCTACCTTCAGAGAAAATGAGGTTGATGCATATTTTGCAATATTTGAGCGCATTGCTACCACACTAAGTTGGCCAAGAGCAGTATGGCCTCTACTCCTGCAATGTAAGCTAGTGGGAAAAGCCCAAGATGTGTGTTCATCTCTTTCACTTGAGCAGAGTGTAGACTATGACACTGTGAAAGCTGCTGTACTAAGAGCATATGAACTTGTGCCAGAAGCCTACCGTCAGAACTTTAGACAATTGAAGAAAAAACCCACACAGACACATGTAGAATTTGCCAGAGAAAAGACTGTATTATTTGACAAATGGTGTTCTGCTAGTGATGTGACTTCCCTGCAACAGCTCAAGGAGCTAGTTCTGATTGAAGAATTTAAAAATTGTTTGCCAGATAGTGTTGTGATGTATTTGAATGAGCATAAAGTTAGTACGTTGTCGAATGCTGCCATCTGTGCTGATGAGTTTGTGTTAACTCATAGAACTGTCTTTACGACACCTGTTCTCCGCAGTGAGTCTACTTCTCACTCCCTTCGCTCAAGGACTTCGGTGAGTCCTGTAGCTACCGAAGCACCTGCCCCTCCGGACTCGCGTGAATGTTTCTATTGCCATGTGCAAGGACACATAATAGCGAACTGTCCAGCTCTTAAGAAGAAAAATGCACGTTCAGCTAAAAAGGTACATTGCACAAATATTAAAGTCCCTTCTTCCAGTGCTGACTCTGTATTTGAGCCCTTTTTATTTGATGGTACAGTTTCCCTATGTGAGTCTGATCCAGCACGCAAAACCATCACAGGTCTGCGTGATACCGGCGCTGCAGTGTCCCTTCTGTTGGATACAGTATTGCCCTTGTCAGAGGACACATACACTGGCCAAGATGTCTTAGTTCAAGGCATTGAATTAGGAGTTCGTAGGCTTCCTTTACACAACATTTACCTCCACATGGAAGGTATCGCTGGCATGATACGTGTAGCTGTTAGTCCTGCCTTACCGGTGAGTGGTGTTTCGTTCATTCTCGGGAATGATATCGCAGGTAACAGTATATTTCCTTTACCCATAGTGGTTGATCGCCCTTCAGAGAGCATATCTAGTTCCATGGCAAGTGATTCTCCTGCAGTTTATCCTGCTTGTGTTTTGACTCGTGCCCAGGCACGTAAGGCCGGGTCCACAGTGTCATTGGTTGATACCTTTATGTGTGATCCCCCGGTCTCCCAACCTGTTGACTCAGACACTCTTGTTTTGTCTCCTCCGTCCCCTATAACAGATGTGAATAGGGATGCTTTAGTGGCTGCACAGAAGTTGGACCAAACCCTCTTGCAATACTTCAACCTTGCAGAGAAAAAGTCCGGTACCCCAAAACAGCAGCAACGTTACTCCATACGAGATGGGGTATTGATAAGAACTTGGTCTCCGTCTAATGCTACTGATGGGTGGGATGCTATACATCAAATTGTTGTTCCCACATCTTTTCGGTCACACGTGTTGCAGTTGGCCCATGAACATCCACTGTCTGGTCACTTGGGTATTCGTAAAACTGTTAAGCGTATTCTATCGCATTTCTTTTGGCCTTCTCTGAGTAGCGATGTGGCTCGTTTCTGTCACTCTTGTCACACTTGTCAATTGGTAGGAAAACCCAACCAAGTGATCCCTCCTGCCCCGCTGTGCCCAATACCGGTTGTTGGAGAACCATTCGAGAGACTGTTAGTAGACTGTGTAGGACCCCTACCTAAAACTCGTTCAGGTAATTCGTACCTTCTTACCTTAATGTGTGCCACGACTAGATTTCCTGAGGCAATACCCTTGCGTTCCTTGAAATCCAAAGTGATTGTCAAGGCCTTGATAAAATTTTGCACTACTTTTGGCATTCCGAAATGCATACAGTCAGACCAAGGCTCTAACTTCATGTCTAAGCTCTTTGAACAAGTGGTTAAGGAATTGGACATAGAACATAAAGTATCAAGCGCTTATCATCCAGAATCTCAAGGAGCATTGGAAAGGTTTCATCAGACCTTTAAGACAATGCTGAGGACCTTTTGTCATGACTGTGACAAAGACTGGGATGAGGGTGTTCCGTTATTGCTATTTGCTATCCGTGACACTGTGCAGGACTCAACAGGTTATAGTCCTAACACCTTGCTTTTTGGTAGAACAGTCCGTGGTCCCCTTAGACTTCTGTACGAACGATGGCTGGGTGCTCTTCAGTCTACATCAACTCAGCCTGTTTGTGATTTTGTTGAAACCCTTCGTAAACGGTTAAGCACTGTTCGTGAGATTGCCAGCAGGAACTTGAAATCTGTACAAGCCGACATGAAAATTCGTTATGACCAGAAAGCAGTTGAACGTTCATTTAAGGTTGGTGATCGTGTGCTTGTACTTTTGCCCATTCCAGGATCTCCTAGTGAGTATGTACCTGAGCAAGATGACTTGCGGATAGGTCGTAATTGTGCACAAAAGAGGCCTCGATAATGTGGTGGCTGATGCCCTGTCCAGGTGCTGCTGAGTGTGTTATTTGTGAACATTATTTGAAGTTCACACTTATGGGGGGGGGGTGTTATGACCCTGTCTTTTTATGTGTTCGCGTGAAGCATTTTGTTACAGGTTTGTCCAGTCCGTGTTCCACCCCAGGAATCCCTGATGTCCCTGGGAACATGAAGTCTCCGCCCTCGGCTTCCTGATATATAAGGAGGAAATGAGAGGATCCCCGGTGCGATTCAGCCTTGCCGACCTCGTAGAGATTGAGAACTTTGAGATATTGCTATACTGTGTATGACCTTTTGATTTGGATTTGGATTTGGATTTGCGTGCTCCTTTACTATAACTATATAGAGTTGTGTATAGATATATGTATATTGGTGGTTTGTGTGTGCACACGGTGAGTAGGAAGTGGCTGCCATTTTGTTTGGGTTGTGGGTTCGTATCTGTTTTGGACATAGGGAGTCAGAGTAGTGTTGTCTTTTGTTTCACCCTGTTAGTGTAGTTATGTCTGTTTCTTTCTAGTATGGTTTTTGTTAGTTGTTTTGGCCTGGGTCACTTCTGACGTTTGTACCTGTGTGCACTTTGTCCTGTATATATATTCTGTTTGTGAATACTTGTAAATACACCAATACTTTACATTTTCTTGAATCACTGTCATCCATATTCCACCCCTTCACACCCCTGTTACGGCCTAGAGCCTAGATAGGTCGTAACAACTGATATTAAGGTTATACTTCCAGGATCCACGTACCATTTGGACTTACTGTCCAATGCTGAATGTTTTGACCTTTATAACTTTACCTCAAATTCCACCATAAAACTTTATTTCTAGTCTTCTCTTGTCTTCTCAATATGACAGGAATGCATTACAAGATTCATCTTCTGTAAACTTGTTCCAATATCATTCTTCAGGAGGTTTTACCTTTCAGCAACCTAGCTAGCTACAAACTGATACAGTATCATTTGTATTATTTGTCCCTTTGTATTGGCATTTCTACAGGTGTACATGCAGATTAATATACAGTAGTGATCATCTTTGAATAACATAAATGAAGCTAATATGGTGGCTCAGCTTCAGGAATATTTCCATCAGCATCCTCATTGTAGTTTTCCATCCTCGTTGTAGTTCTCCATCCGCATTGTAATTATCCATCCTCATTCTAATTTTTCTTCCTCATTCTAATTCTCCATCCTCATTCTAATACTCCATCCTCATTCTAATTCTCCTTCCTCATTCTAATTCTCCATCCTTGTGCTATTCAACTTTGCTTGAGCAGCAGATCAGGCTGCAAGTCTTGGACAGCCGCTGTCGATCAAGTTTGCTTATTTGAAAATTTGGACCACCCAGCTTGGACTGATGACTCAATTTCCCTGTTTTTTTTAGTAGTGTTAGATCATATTTATGTTCTGTTTTATATTGAAAAACTGCTGAATGTTTAATATGACACTAGTATAGTATTATATAAAATTTTAAAATAATTTATAGTATGTTCCCCCGGTCCTTAAAATCCAAACACTTACACAATAGACAGACTGAAGAAATGTAACGTCAACTCAGACCGCAACGGTCCCGAGTTGAGCATACATATACACGAGCTTCTGTCTTCTTTCTGGTTTTAATTGGATGCCTTTAGAGCTGATTGGTGCAGAGACATACACCAATACACATTCCCCAATAATAACACTGAAAAGCAACATCACAATTGGAAAAAAAACAACACATTCATCTCATTGCAGATCCTAGACTGTTGAAAACCAGACACCTTTAATGTGTGTCCTGGGGAACTAATGATACTTACTATTATCTACAATAAGAAGTCATTTTGAAGTGTAAATTGCATTCAGAGGAGTTTTAGGAATGCTGTGACAAGCTTCTCTGCACAAGGGTAGTTCTAGTCATCAGTTTAGCCTGCAGTCCATCCCAGTTTTTTTCATTATCTAAACATCCATAAGCAACTAGCTGAGACATGAGCGTATGGAACAATCTAACTGCGCGGGACCATAGAGACGGTCACATTGATGAGGAGCCTACAAGCTGCATTATAAATACACAGGAAGAAAGGATTTCATGTGAGAGCCATCTTAATATGTGGCCTGCTGCCACACAAAGTTGATTAGAAACAGACACTTAAAAACTCTTACGGTATTGTTACGCCATTGAGGCAGGATGAACACAGCCTGTAACACGTGTGACAGATGAACAGCATATCACCAGTGCGATAAGTGGAGATTTGATTCCAGAATACTGAACCCTCTCACAAATCCAATTTTAATTTGAAATATGAATTATGCAAATAGAAGAGTTATTAGTGTGTGGACCGAGGCTGTTAGTGTCCAGGCAGTGTGTCTGATTGCCTAGTCGCCTAGTTAGTGCAAGACCTGCCTCGATCTTTGACCGAAACTGATATTTCAGCCTGTAATAATTACACCGCATCAAACAAATCCAGAAAATCCCACAAAAGGCCAAGTTAGTGCTATTCTAAGGTATGTACCACCTGCTCTGGGCGTGGGGAGAAAGTTTGCTGTTCTTAAATGTCAAATAATAAAGGAGTAGCCCATTGTGACCCGCAAAAGGATTGTGGTTATTATTATAAAAAAATTGTCCTAGTACACAATAGTGTTGGAGCCCTTTTCTGAGATATGATTGACATCTGTGACAGGTATTTTTGTGTATTTGTGCATGTGTATGTGTGTGTATTTGTGTATGTGTGTGTATATGTGTGTGTGTTTGTGAGGTGTGTGTGCGTGTTTATGCATGTGTATGTGTGTGTGCATGTGTGTGTGTGGAGTGATGCTGAATGATTTTCTTTCTCACTCTGTCTCTCCTTTCTTGCTGCTGCTGTGTTTACATAGATTAGAGATGCAATAAAACTGTCATACAGGGAACAGGGAACTGCTCCTTTAGGAAGAGATGGAGCTACACACAAACACACACACACACATACAGAAACACACCAATACCCATACACACACCCATGCATACACACATACACAAACACAACAATACCCATAAACAAACACACACCCTCACACACACACACACACCCACGCACGCCCATACACGTGCACCCATCCCATGCACACACACACGCACACACACACACACCCACACACACACACACACACCCACCCACACACACCCACACACACACACACACACACACACACACACACCCACACACCCACACCCACACACACACACACACACACACACACACACACACACACACACACACACACACACACACACACACACCCCAGCTATACCCAAGTCACACTTTCTGAGCTCTCATTTAATTAAAGCTGGATTCACCTTAGGATCACTCAGCGCATTGGTTCCCTCCTGGAGAGATGATAACACATTGATGAAGGGAGATTACAGCTACTTTTCACCTGTGTTTGCCACGCCTCCTCATACACACACACACACACACACACACACACAGACACACACACACACACACACACACACACACACACAGATGCGAGAAAGCATTTTGCAGACTTGTTTTCCTTTTAAAAGTGTAATTCAGCACTCTAGCCTCAAATAGTAAAATAGAGGCTCCTTAAATGAGGCTGGGTGGTATCTGAATGCACCATTGGCCAGTCAGGCAAAGGGAACCGACATTGATGAAGAGGCTAATAACCAGCCATTATTCCTAAAGTCCTGGACTCCCACAGCATCAATACTTCATGCATGGTGGGGAGCTACCTGTCCAATCACCATGTGCCATCTTCTTCCTTCCTGATCTGTGGCTGGCTGACAGATGTTGGCAGACGGATCTCAATAACACAGCTGTATCTATTTTTTCCCTCCTCAAATAAATAAATAAACCTCTCTTCAGATCTGTCAGGAGTGTTTACATTTCAGGATTATCAGGAAGGGCACATCACAGAGGCAACCCTTACCAGGCAGGGCAGTTCCTGATACACCACACAGACCTCAGCTGCCTCCAGGTCAAAGAGGAACGTAGAACCACAGAGTGAGTCTGTGGGCTACAGCTATTGTGAGGACCGTTACGTCCTACACAGGAGAAGTTTTTGGTTCTTTTTTATTTATTTATTTTTTAGCAGGCCAGGTTTGCCAGAGAGCTGGACATGGGTGCTCGGCTGACCAGTCCACTCTGCTGACAGGAGCACCCCGCTGACCAGCTAGGCCATTCCAGCTTCTGGACTCATCCTGTTCCTCAACTATTTCACGTCAGTTTTATTTCTTTATTTATTTCCGGCACGCCTTGGCGTGCCAAGCATTACATTCTTGCGTTTTCGACTTCAAAGGAGCCATATGCCCCGCTGTGCCTTTCGGGTGGCTTGCCAACGTGGGCGGGGCCGTGAGACACAGCACGCCGGCCTCCTGTGCCTGGGAGCGGCAGCTGAAGCCCACAATGCCTTGCTAGTCATTCTGTTCAGTGTGCTTCAGAGAAGGCTGAAAACGGAGCTGTTTATAGCTGTTTATGAATCGCCTCGTGCAAACATCTGCTAGCGAGGCCAGATCACAGAACGCTGAGAGTTGCCACCAAGTTGCACATTCCGCCCACCCCCTGAGGCTGGTCCAGTGCTTCATGTCTATCTGAACAGTATCAGCCAGACTAGTGTCTCTCTTCTTGTCTCCGCCAGTACCGTGACTGTGAATATTTAACAACTTCCTGTTGTGCCTCCTTTTCTCTGACCTATCAGAGCACAGCAGGAGCTGGAGCCAATCAGCCGCTGTCACTCTTGCTGGCTGGCTGTCCATCTGGGTGCCCTTCGGACGACATGCTGAGGGCAGGCACCTAGAATAGGAAGCACAAAATAGACACAAAAAAGTAGAAAGGAGGACCAAAATGTAATGAAAAAATCTGTGAAAACAGACATGGGCCCTTTGATCCTTATGACTTCCTGTATAACAAGTCCAGTGTGAGCTTGAGGGAAGGATGTGAGGACAGCGATGTGAAGATCAAGAGCGATTCAGAACTCCTCACCTTCCACAGGAGAGCAGGTATTCCTTGAGAGTCTTGGCTCCTCTCAAAATCTCTTCTTCAGGCCATCTCTAAAAGGCCATCCTTGCCACTATTGACTGAATCTCTGTAGAGCACATTGTTAAAAAGTGTCACGAATACAGACCATGAATGGGGTTCAGGTGAACATAGCTGTATTAGTTCTGATCCTACAGCTCAAAGCTTTGGTTGTAAATAGTAACAGATACAGCAGAGATGATGTAAGTAATGGGCCGTTTGCACTCTAACAAATGATTGAATGTTGTATCCATCATTCTCCGTGATGTCTTTCTGAGGTTACCTACCTACAAGCGTGATGCTTCACCCCACAAATTCATTTGCATAGTAACAATTTTCAAACCAATTCTTCGATAAAAATACGCCAAGAGTTTGGGCTCTGTCTGCTTCTTTCATACGTTTTCTAATAAACAGAGAGAACAGAAAATAATCTGAAGAGAGAGACCTCATTAAGGCATTGTATATTAGACTGATATTATAGCCCCATCTTTCATAGGGGCCTAAAGGCTTTTTCACACTCACAGTCAAATGTGTAAATTTCTGAAAAAAGAAAAAAAAAATCACTAGGGGACACTGGCTTCTCGGGCCGGCCGAGGGGGGAGACCCCCCCCGGGGAGACAAGCTCCCTTTCATTCCGTAACACTTTCTCTTTGCTCTGCTTCACTCCTCCTCTGCCGCCTCCCTACTTTTCATCTACTTTCATCAGCCTGGTGTCACTTGAAAGGAGGCGGCTACAGAGAGGAGAAGGAGGCCGGCATGGCGGGGCTTCCTTCAGAAGACGCAGCACATGAATAAAAAAAGACGGAGTGTGGGGAGTTAACCAGCTGAATCGAGCAGTAATCCGTTAAAGACGCAGGCGGGTGGATGGGGAGGTGGAGAGGAGGCGGGTGGAGGCTTCCGTACTTGCTCACTCCCGCTCATTTTTTTTTTTTTTTAGTATTTTTATTTTTTTTCTCACAATCCAGCAAGCTCCGTAGAAGGTTGGAGCTGGGAGATACGGTGTCATCCAATCCCATCATGCCTGGCACTCCCTCTCCCGGGCCCCGCCGCCTTGCTCGCAGGGATGTGTGCGGCAGACACGGTCTGCCGCTCGATTGTCTGCCGCACCCCTTTTTGTTCTCGCCCGCCGCCTCTCGCGGGCGCGGATGTCGAACCTCGGGAGCGGCAGTCACGGTGCACGCGGCACTGGAATGCGATAGAGGAGCGTGTGTGAAATTCCTTTCATGGGGGACTCGCTAGCACAGTTTCCCGCTCTTTTTTCTCCCCGAGAAGCCACAGCTAATTTTACGCAGTCTTATCTGGGCCCCACTCTGGCGAGGAGCCTGCTTCCTCATGGGCTAAAATCAGTGGGCCATTTGCCACGCTCCGAGAGGGGAAAGGGGGCAGAGAGAGAGAGAGGGAGAAGGAGAGAGGGAGAAATAGATAGAGTCAGAGAGGATAAAACAAAGAGGCAAAGAGATAGAGAGGAGTAAGAGAAAGAGGTAGTGAGAGAGACAGAGCGAGGGAAAGGCAGAGGGAGAGAGAGAGAAAGAGGAAGAGAGGGAGGGATGGAGGGAGGGAGGGAGAGTGGACTTGCTGTGCTCACTGGGGTTTCTCCCTACAAGGAAGAAGTAGTGCCTCTCCTTCTGTTTCCATGGCAGCGACTGGCTTTATTAGAATCCTATTCCAGATGCGGCATGACAGAATCCCATTCCAGATGCACCAACCCCCAAATAACCAATCTGCACCCACCAAACTTCCAACCCACCAATCCACACCCACCAAACCCCCAACCCACCAATTCACACTCACCAAACCCCCAACCCACCAATCCACACTCACCAAACTTCCAACCCACCAATCCACACCCACCAAACCCCCAACTCACCAATCCACACTCACCAAACCCCCAACCCACCAATCCACACTCACCAAACCCCAAACCACCAATCCTCACCCACCAAACTCCCAACCCACCAAACTCCCAACCCACCAATCCACACTCACCAATCCCCAAACCACCAATCCACACCCACTAAACCCCTAACCCACCAATCCACGCTCACCAAACCCCAAACCACCAATCCACACCCACTAAACCCCCAACCCACCAATCCACACTCACCAAACCCCAAACCACCAATCACACCCACCAGCCCCCTACACCCCTGTACACTCACCAAGACCCAGTCCACCATCCTCGGGTAGGCAAGCATCCAGTCTTGTTTCCAGCAGTTAAGAAATGTGTCAAAAATGAGAGATGTGGCAAAGGCACTGCTAAATGAAGCGGAATGGGATAACCTCCATGCGATTTCATACTCCGATAGCCTGTGGCAGTGGCGGCAATGCCCTCACAAGGCAAGTCATCCCACATACCATGCAAGAGGAAAAACTGCCCCCCCCCCCAGCCCTGCATCCCCAGCCCTGTCCCCTCACCCTCTCCTGGTGCTGCTGCATGCACCCCCACCACCAAACATGGCATATCCATCTTTGTGTAAATCAAAGTGCCCTCCCCTCGACAACGCCATCCACCACTCACGTCTCACTCCGGAGCATCTAGACCCTGATCTATGCCCCATCAATGGTCAAATGGATCTTCCCCAACACAAACAGAAAAACGGGCCCATTGTGGTGGGGTGAGTGATGTGTTCCGGGATATTTCACCAAAACCGTGTTGACGATTCGGAGGAGCATAGGCGTTTCAGCACACCGGGCCCTTGTGTGAGATAAACAGTAAAACCTGAAGCTGACATACATTAAGCTGGTCCAGTCATGTGCCCACAGCACTAAAGAGCCATCGCCATAATAGCTACTTACTGCCTGAGCCCACGCAGGCCTCTATCTCATCCATCTATTATTACTATGATGGTTTGGTGGCTTGCCACACTTCATTCATGGGGCTTAGAGACCGATTACAGCCGTCCAATCCAACGCCTGGAGAAACACTGGCTCCGACATTCTCCTCACTGTCTCTCCTCTTCTGTTTTTTGTTCTCGAGTCCAGTTAGGAGTATTTTCTTTGCCCGTCCAGCGGCATTGCGAAACGGAGGCACTGGGACTAGAGACTCAAGGACGCGCAACGGAGAGAATACTGAACATTCCGCTGGGTATTACAGAAAGCCTCGTTACGGGGCTGACTCCAACGGGCTTGTGCTGCCGCCTCCAATGTGCTGGATTATGGGGAATGTGACGGGAATGCAGGAGTCGGGCCGGATGCGGCGTGACCTTGCGCTGAGGAATAGGATGGTCATCTGTGGTGGCGGTGGGGATGGGGGTCTATAATGAAAAACATTATGTATTCATGCACGCATGTCCGACTTGTACTGATGAGGATTTGTAGGATCTAATGAGTGTGTGTGTGTGTGTGTGTGTGTGTGTGTGTGTGTGTGTGTGTGTGTGTGTGTGTGTGTGTGTGTGAGTGTGAGATAGATAGATAGAGAGAGGGGGAGAGAGAGAGAAACAGACACATGATAAGAATTGTAATAGGCCTACAGATTTTAGGAGCATGGAATATAACATTATGTTAGACTTGATGTAAAAAATATCTACTTTCTTCTGAAAATGCTCTTAAATCAAACAAGGGATGCCAAAATGTTATCGAGAATCTCCTGTGTGTGTTTTACATCTACACAGTGAAGACTTGTCAGTTCAGGGTTGGATTAGCTTAATTCCAATGTTCTACCTAGGGGACACGCTCGCGTCTGAACAACAAGCTTCACTTTTCCATTTGTTTTTGTTGATGCCTGCTTCGCTCCCATCTGTTCCACACCATGGTAGTCATGATACTGTTAACTAACCATGCACAATGTTTATAAACCACAAATCAGTTTAACGTGTTACAGTTGAAACTTGTGAAATTAGCGGCCCTAATAAACACACAAAATTATCAACAGCTAATGCTAGCTGGTTAGCTGATGATATTTAGCAAGCTAATACTATATACATACATGCATGATATAATTAATCCCCTTTGGTATTGACAAAATGCTGGACTGAAGGCATTCTCTACAGAGAAAATTTAAATGAATTTGGATGTTGTGGAAAAGCGGCATAAGCTAAATTTGCTACATACTTCAGCAAATACTGCGTTTGTCTCATGGCCTGGTGACCACGTGTTGCATGACGCCTATGGCCACGTCATTCAGAGGCAGAACATCAAAAAGCTGGAAATAAAGAGTTCTTTACCGTACCCTGTAAGACTTCATCATGTCAACCTGCTGACTGACTAATACGAGATTCACATCTCGACTGAACAACTAGCGCCAGCAGCCGATGGAGCACAGAAAAGTGACTTAACTGCAGAGGAGTTTCAAAACTGCTGAAAGTGCTTTGCAGCTCGTGCCCCGCCTCCCCCACTCGAAAACTTACCAAGTGCCGAGTTTATAGTTTTAAATCGCGTCGTTCCACAAACCCTGGTCCATATGCCTGACTGGTAATAGGAGCAGCCCATGGTGCACCGGCAGTTTATATTTGAGAGTGACACTGAAAAATACATAATTCATTTTCATTTGGAGAAAATAAATTGCGGTGGGTGGGGCAGGGATGCGTGAGTAGCTGCGTGTGGGGGGAGCACCAATATCACGCGGCCGCGTCATTCGGAGACAGCTGGTTGCACGTGGCTGGGTAATAATGCTATATTGGTTCTGTCAGGTAATTTCTACAAGTGTTAGCCACACTGGAGGCTTCGGCTCTTTGCAATCACTGGGAAAGGGAGGCAGGTATCGTAGCTCCTCCCGAAGCATTCTGCCGCCGCTGCCTCCCCCTTGGCACTGCTAACACGCGCAGCACCAGTAATTGCAATCTGGGCTTGACGCTGTAAATAATTGACCCTCTCGACCTGTTACTCTGATGGGATTCTAACTGGGCCTCTGACTTTTGGAGTGGAGCAATGTGTGTGTGTGTGTGTGTGTGCGTGTGTGCGTGCGCGTGCGTGTGTCCCTAAGTAACATCCAAAAAGACTAAGATTGAAATCACAGCATTGCACTGTGTGCACATTGTCCATATTCACTTTCATTTGACTGTAAAGCGGTTCATATTATTCACGTTAGAATACGGTGCCTTCCCTTAGTCACGTATAAAGGTGTGTGTGTGTGTGTGTGTGTGTGTGTGTGTGTGTGTGTGTGTGTGTTTGACTAAGGCACAATTCACACCCTTGAAACAGAACACATTAACACACACACGAGTGCCACAAGCTTGATTTGTGAATGCCACACTTGGATAGATTAATTAATACAGTTCTTTGAACAATAACAATAATAAAGGGCAGATAATCTGATGTAAGACAATGCAGACCAGTCAGATGAAAATAGCAGGTTGTTTCTGATAAAATAACTTGCTCTTTTAAGATGCTTATGATTTGCCTGGGTGACCACTGTTTTCCCATTATCTCTGATGTATGGGGTTTAGTAAGGGCACACCATCCCCCTGGCAACACCAACGTCACGCAGTTCCTTGACTCACAAATGCCACAGACTGCTGCGGCTTCGGTGAGATCGCAGTGATCGCTCACGAATGTCAGCCGCAAACGCTAACTCTGTCTGACCCCTACGCCGGCTCGGAAACGAAGGAAATACACATTCCTACAATCGCCGCCTGTGGCCCCACTCGCTACTCCGGAGGGCCTGTTTGATGGGAGGTGCATGTGTGTGTGTGTGTGTGTGTTTGTGTGTGTGTGTGTGTGTGTGTGTGTGTGTGTGTGTGTGTGTGCGCATGTCTGGGGGAGAGTCTGTGGTTATCAAGTCCTGTTAGGTGCATTCTGTCTCTCCCCCTCTGTGTTCAGTGGCAGGTCCTGCTGTGTTTCTGTTGTCCATACAGGGATGAAGGCTCCCCCCCTCCGACCTCCACCCCACCCTCCTCCTCCCTTCTCCCCCGCCCCTCCCCAACCTCCCCTCCTCCCTGCCCCACAGGAGAAAAGAAGATTTTCCTCCATCATCTGCTGTCGTGACCTTTGTGTTTCCAACACTACTGATGCAATCTCAAACACTTTGGCCTATTAGGTCAAATGGTGTTATCTCTGCCAGAATAATTTCACTAGTGACAAAAAGTTTGGAGCTGGTTAAAACTTTGTCACAGCTTAAACAACATCTGTATCAGCCAACAGCACTCATGCATGGACACTGTCTCCATGACGTAGCATCGTTAGCGGCCTGGCGGTTTCCCTCAGTGTGACTCCCCCCTGCCCGGGATCAGAAGGGTGTTTGTGCTGTAGGTCTGAGCAGGTCTGAAGCACCTAACTCCCTTTCCTCCTCCCTAAGCTCCCCTGCCCTCCTCCGGACGGACAGCCAATCAATACTTTATCAGTGGCTAGGCTAGCCGCAGCAACACAGAAGCAATTAGCTGCCTTAACAAAGACAGACGCGTGTCTTCAGCTCAGACAAAAGCCAGTGTCAGACACTAGCAAACGAACTGCGCATCAAGGCACTTTTTGTCACTTTGTGTTTGGAAGCCAGGAGCCTGCTGCCAGCCCCTAATGGATATTGAACAGACAGGTGAACGATACCAAAAGCAACAAACAGACAAATAGGTCTTATCAGGCCGAGCTATTCATTAGACAGCCAGCACGGAAACCGCTGAAGGAAGACCAGGCAAGCGGACGCCGGTGCAGATGAGGGTCTCCTCACATAGACGTGTCGGATCTCCTGTCGTGCGTCTGCTGCTGTTAGCTTCCTGCGATGATCTCCTCTTGCTAATTGGGAGACGGCGCTTTCACACATGAGGAGGAAAAAAATTGAGATTGTGAATAAACAACAGTGACAGCTAACTTCTTCTCTGGAGCTGGAATGTTCAACTGTTGATCCAGTAAGATGCTTGGTGACGTACTGTATGCTAGCTGGCAACATGCACTTTAGGGAAATAAAGCTGTTTGCTGGTGACAGCCATATAACTAATCTCATTCTTGCTGGAAATCTGAAGCTAGCCATCCTTTCTGGGAGTCAGTTCTGACTCATATAATGAATGCAGCATTATCAGGCCTAAATCACTCGCAGACACACGCAGACCCATCGTATATCTTTCAGAGAATAGGTTTTCATCAGTCAATGAAATGATGGTACCAGTTGTAGGACAAAGATACTGTGCAATCAAGGAAATTCAAATCAAAATGTAATTTCACAGACAACTGCCTTGCATACCTGGCATTGTTCGTTCGTAATAACTTTATTACCTGAGTTTTCGGATGAGAGTTTCATGCTTTTAATCTCAGAGATCATTCATGAATGCCAATCAGTAATTTGCCTTGACCCATGCAGTTTCCAAACCTCAGGACTGCCTTCAGCCTGTAATTCAGGCGGCTTTGGTTTGACCTGAAGCACCTGCAGCAAGGCCCAGTGATCCCCCTAAACCTTCTAGAAAGCTCTTGTTCCCTGGGAGCTCGCCACCCAGTGGCACCCAGAGGCGGGTGACTGACTGGGGCCTCGTTGCTCCTGGCAGCTGGGAGGCATTCTGTGCCTGGATGTCCTTGATTGGACGTCTGAGTGACACCCAGCCGTTGGAGAGGGCCCTTCTATGAGCGGGGGCAGTGTGGGAGACTCTCCCCAGTGTGCACTGAAGGAGCGCCAAGCACACAAGCACACACACACACACACACACGCGCACGCACACACACACACACACACACACACACACACACACACACACACACACACACACACACACACACACACACACTCCCTGTCCTGGATGAATGGACGGTAGCTCTCTTAGTGTGGGCAGTGATGACAGAAGAGGACCAGAAGACCAGAAAGCAGGCACCCCCTCTATCCTCTGTACACTTTCTAGTGAACACTCTCTCTCTCTCTCTCTGTTGCTCTCTCTGTCAATCACAAACTCTCTGGGTTCTCTCCATGCTCTTTCTCTCCCCTCTGAACGTGCCCATCTATTTCTTTTCATTATGTGCTGAGGGCTGTCTTTCTTCTATCCTCCCCTCCTCTCTCTCCATTTCCCTCTCTCACTGTCTCCTTCTCACAGTGTTTCACAGTGGCCTGTAGTGCTTCCAGATGCCCACAACACTTTTTCACAACAGCCCTCGCTAAGCAACCCTCGGTGCAGGAGTGCTCCGGGTGTCTGGGCGTCTGCGCTCAGGCACGCATTCTCTCTCCTGCACGCTTCTGCCTCTGTGCTGCCCCCCCCCCCCCCCCGACTTTATCTCCCTCTATCACTGCCCCCCCTCTCTGTTTATATCTCCCTCCATCACTGCCCCCCCCCCCTGTCTTTATCTCCCTCCATCACGGCCACTGCCCCCCCCCCCCTCGTCTTTATCTCCCTCCATCATGGCCGCCCCACTCTCGCGCTGTCCGTCCTCCACACGCTTTGGATCTTTCAAACCAGCATATCACTTCGTCTCTCTTTCCTTTTAAGCTCCCCGCAATCTGTCTCTCTCGTCCATGGACAGAGGGAGAAAGCTGCGTTCTCCCAGTATCTCTGCCTCCATCTGTTCCCGCACTCCCCTGCTCTCTCTCTCTCTCTCTCTCTCTCTCTCTCTCTCTCTCTCTCTCTCTCTCCCTCCCTCCCTCCCTCTCTCATCAACTGCCATGTCTGAAAAGCCAGACAGCTACTGCCAATTTCCCTCTCTATGGATTGTCAAGAGAGCCTGTAACGTATATGCGGTGCTAAGCGGTTTAAACCTGCCTCATCAGAAACACTCATTTACAATCACAAAAAGAATAAATGTGATAAGCACGTGTGAATGGCTGTTGGATTTCCACACAGTGTCAGTGTGTTAGCTGAATGTGTTCTCCTGCAGACTGGGCGAGTACAAGATTTTATTTGTTGTTTGGAGGTGTAAGGAAGAGAAGGCGTGAAAAAGTATACTTCTTTTAGTCCTGTGAAATGACATACAGACAGCCTGAGGCTACCTCACACACATACACACACACACACACACACACACACACACACACACACACACACAAAGTAGTTTTCATATGGCAATTGTGGGCTACTTTGACACCTTCTGTCATTTCCCTTACTTATCTGGACCATGTTGTGGAGCAAGGTCTGATTGCCAGACTACTGCCTATATAAAGTCACGGTCTCCAGCGAGTGTCAGAGAGGCCGTCGTAGTAATGGAAGGACTAAAAACCAAATTTGAATTTAAACTCAAACTTTATTGAGTGGAAACTGCAGAGAAAGGAACCGCACAGCAAGTTGCGGTTTTCATGAGCGTGAAAAGAGGCGAAGACATTCAGTTGTATTTTTTACCCGAGCAAAGAAAATTCATCCAGCAGGTTTATTTGATTAGTTCTGCCTGCTTATTCACAGTATCCACACTAGACCACTGAGAGCCTCTGCGGCTTTAAAAGGTCACCATGAATTTATATCACTACATCAAGAAAATATAAACTTTTTTTTGTAAAGAATGCATTGTTGGAGCTGTATTAAATGTATTAAATACATTAAAAACACGCATAAGAGATGAGCCAATGCATTTGTAGTGACACAGCCCGTAGTTTGAAAGAGAACTGCTAAAAACAGAAACATCTGCGCACACCCACGAGAGCCTGAAGGGCCTTCCAGCCATCACATGCAGATGAGGAAGCAGGAACAGACTTCTATGTTCAATAAGTGATAGGCAGAGGAGCAAAGACCTCAAAGCTTGCGTGGCTGTGACTGGTAGAAGCAGCACTTTTTCTTGAGGAAGTTAACACCACACAACAGAAGGCTCTGTTCTGAGATCAGTAATAGGTGTTATGGCCTCGTGGAATGCATGTTGATTTGCTGACGGGAGATCAGATGAATGCTGTTGCACTTGATTTCCCGTTGCATTGTTAGGAGGGTGTGCAGGACCTACAGGGCTCCACAGTGATGTTTAATCAGTCAAACTGCCACTGGAAGCCAGAACTGCCACAGCTCCTTTGATCCTTCTGCTCGCCGACTGGTGGTTCTCAATCTTTTTTTTTTTTACTATCACATAGTAGACATGTGACAGCATTTGGTAGCATTAACAGGACCCTTCAGGACAGGTTCTCGCTCAGTGTTCCCGCGGTTGTCTGCGCCGAGACTCGTCTGCTCTGTCCTGTGCGTGGGGGTGGTGCTGGATAGAGCCCAGCAGGGTTCGGGTGGAGCCTCATATGATAGAGCCCAGCAGGTCTTCCACTAAGCGCTCTTATTTGGGTGGATGCGGTGCCTCGGAAGGGAGGGGGTGGAAGAGATGGAGGCAGTTGGAGCGGCAACCCCAGACAAGGACGTTTGGACGCGGAGTACGTGTGTCACTGCCTCTTAGCATGCGAGATGGTGGGGCCACTAGTGACACGACGAGGAAACACTTTATTAAAATTCTTGCCGCAGTAGTGCCTCTGACAGTGTGAGTCAGACCCCCACCCATACACACACCCACCCACACACCCCACCTGCTCCCACAGAGGTCGATCAGTTAATGACGTGGTCGCCAGCCCCAAATGTCACTGCCTTTCCGAGGATAAAAAGACGAGCCGGTTCTGTGGGCTTCGGGTCAGCGTGAGCGTACATCTCTGTGTGTGAGCGTACATCTCTGTGTGTGAGCGTACATCTCTGTGTGTAAGCGTACATCTCTGTGTGGGAGTGTACATCTGTGTGTGTGAGCGTACATCTCTGTGGGTGAGCGTACATCTGTGTGTGTGCAAGTGTACATCTGTGTGTGAGCGTACATCTCTGTGTGTGAGCGTAAGTCTGTTGTGTGTGTTAGCGTAACTCTGTGTGAGTATAAGTTTGTGGGTGTGAGCATAGGTGTCTGTTTACAGTATAAGTCTGTGTGTGAGGGTGCGTCTGTGTGAGTGTGTGTGTGTAAGTGTGCGTCTGTGTGTGAGGGTGCGTCTGTGTGTGTGTGTGTGTGTGTGTGAGGGTGCGTCTGTGTGTGTGTGTGTGTGAGGGTGCGTCTCTGTGAGTGTGTGTGTGTGTGTGTATGTGTGATGGTGCGTCTCTGTGAGTGTGTGTGTGTGTGTGTGTGAAGGTGCGTCTGTGTGTGTGTGTGTGTGTGTGTGTGTGTGTGTGTGTGTGTGTGAGGGTGCGTAGAGGTATGGGAGCATACGTCTATGTGTTAGAGTGTGTGTGTGTGTGTGTGTGTGTGTGTGTATATGTGTGTGTGCGCGTGCGTGTGTGTGAGGGTGTGTCTGTGTGAGTGTGTGTGTGTGTGTGTGTGTGTGTGAGGGTGCGTCTCTGTGAGTGTGTGTGTGTGTGTGTGTGTGTGTGTGTGTGTGTGTGTGTGTGTGTGTGTGTGTGTGTGTGTGTGTGTGTGTGTGTGTGTGTGAGGGTGCGTCTCTGTGAGTGTGTGTGTATGTGTGTGTGTGTGTGTGTGTGTGTGTGTGTGTGTGTGTGTGTGTGTGTGAGGGTGCGTGGAGGTATGGGAGCATACGTCTACGTGTTGCAGTGTGAATGTGCTTCTGTGAGTGTGTGTTTGCATTGGTGTGTGTACATACGTGCATTAGTGTATGAGCATGTGTCTGATCATTGGTGTGTGAGCGTGCATCTGTGCGTTGGTATGTGAGCGTACATCTGTGAGGTTGTATATGCCAACGTAAGTGTTGGTGGGTGAGAGTACAGTTGCACGCTGTTGTGTGAGCATAAGTCAATGTGGTGGTGTGTGAGCATACATCTGTGCGTTGGTGTATTTCTGTGTGTTGGTGTGTGAACGTACGTCTGTGCGTTGGGGTATGTCTGTGCGTCGGTGTGTGTGTACTCCAGAGATAGACGTGTCATCTGTGATTTGCCACAATAGTGTGCAGGGAAACTTATTTGTAAAGCTCTGAAATGATTTCAGAGAATTAACACAGAATCAAACTGAAAAAAGGCAAAAGACTTGTATGTAATGGAAATACATGGTATGAATAAAAAATGTCCCAGAATACAGCAAATATTGAGCAGCCAAATGATGACGAGTTTAAGGGAGGGAACTAACCCCTTTGGCAGGCCAAGGCTTTCTTAAAGTAACAGCTACAATCCCCAACGGTGTGGTTTAGCATCCCCCTCCCAATCCTTCATTAAAATCCCACAACAAGCCACCACAGACGCAAAGAATGAAGTGCCTGGATTTTAACATTTCTCGTTTTAATGAAAGGGCTCGTCTCTAATTAGATGGCCAGTCTATTGACAGTGGCGTAGAGCCTAAATTTGTATTCCTGCACACAGACAGGGTCCGCTCCAGAATCAATTTCAAACAGACAATAAGCTGTGAAATTAAACAGCCTTTAGCGAGATGCTACACCCCTGAAATGATTCAAAGGGCTAGTTCAGTATCATTACGGTCATGGACACAGGCAGGAAGCAGTATTACTTAGCAAATCTCGCATTTGACTGTTTACACTCGGTATCAAAAGGCTTTTGCTGGGTGATTGCTTGCATGCAGGTCTGGACTCTTCAGAATGGGGGTCATGCGTGGTAAAGACACCAATTCCAAGACTGCGCTGTCCATCAAACGTGGAGCAGCCCCAGACGCCGGGCGCTATTCCGTGAGGGGAAATGGTTTGGTGTCAGATTTGATTGACGAAGACGTCACCGTTCTTGTGTTCTGACACTAAAGCCAGGCTGTTACGATTAGATAAATAAGCTGTATCTCACAGAATTTGTTCATGGACGACTGAGACAGAAAATCCAGATGTACTGACTCTTCTCCAGGTACTGAGGAAGACGCCCCACTGTATCCCACAGCAACGAAACTCAAGAGAAGCTCTGCAGCCTGCTCAAAAATTCAAACGGCTTGAAATCCCTGTATAGTATATTAGTGGCATATTGTATCATCACTTGAGGTTTTTTTCTGAGGTTTGTAGTGTGTGCTTTTCCAGGGCAGGTGTTCAAGTTATTCCCTGAGAATAGGGACATGACACTGGTATGCCATCTAGTGGAGGACCCTTACACTGCCTCTCACTCCCAACACAAAGGAGCCTTTTATTGCAGGAGGACAGGCGAGGGGACCATAGCTACACTGCACAAAGGCAGTGACAACAGTGTCATTCCCCCACGGGCAAAGGGTCTGTCTGGGGAAGTGTGGAAGGGTCCGTCTGGGGAATTGTGGAAGTGGAATTGATTGCTTGAACTCTGAAAGGTGATATGTGGCAAGATGAAAAGAACAGACACAGGCAGCTGTGTGTGATTCTGCCAGACCCCAGCAAGAAACTGTCATATAGCACAGCTCAGTTAAAATATGGCTCAGTTAAAATACGGCTCAGTTAAAAGGCTTCTTCCACCAGAAGAAGAGGACAAAACAACATTTTGTAATAATCGTTCTTGGACAAGGGCACCTTTCATTTGCAAATTTGAATTGTGAAATTACACTAGACGCAAAGGTGATTGAGTATGCTGTGCACAGACGTGCCGTCCTGCTGAAGGTGTTTCTCCATAGGTGCTCTGTTTGCAGTGTGAAACCAGCAGTGTATTGGGAGAGCTGCAAAGCATAACTGATACCTGGCCTGAAATTCCCTGATCTCATTATGACAGATGGATAATGAAACTGATTAAATGAACCTGCCCAGGCTGGGAGGTCCACGTTGTTGTTTTTGTGTGTGTGTGTGTGTGTGTGTGTGTGTGTGTGTGTGTGTGTGTATTGGGGGGAGTGAGTGTTGATGTGGAAGAGAGAGAGAGAGTGTGTGGAGGTAGGGAAGTGAGGGTGTGGACTCAAACACAGCTCTGGCTCACCTATTTATCAAGCATTTCCATCACATGCTCATCGCATTTATTTCGTCCTGTTTCCCTCCTGCTTTCAGTGATGTGAGTGTCTGTCTCATTTGCCTAAAGCTCGTCATCATCTCTCTGTCTGCCTCATCTCCGTTCCCCCCACTGACCCATCATCTCCTCATGCCACCCACCCGCCCCTTCCTCTCCCGATCTCGCCGTCTCCTGTCCGTGCACCGGGGTCAGCCATTCCACTGATTGCTGATTGGAATTGAGGCGCATGGGTAAGGTTGGGTGGGAGAAATGAGGGGAGAAGCGAGAGAGAAAGAGACAGAGAAAGAGCGACAAGAGAGAGAGAGAGAGAGAGAGAGCTCAAAGGTTACTGGTGCGTGAAAGACATAGGGAGGTGTATTTAAGAGGGAAGGTGTTCCACACAATGAAACACTCTCTTCTTCTCCATCAAAACATCCTGGCTGGATGCTCCACACTGGAGAATAATACAGCCTCACTCATTATCCAAAAATATGCCATGTAGGCATAAAGTAACAGTATTTCCAAGAGTGCTGTTACCTCTGATCTGTGAATGGCGCTGAAAGATTATGCCAATACTCTGAGATTAAAAAAAAAAAAAAAGCTAGAGGCCATAGTGTATGTAATGTGATTAGGTTCAGTTGAGATATGAACACCCCCTCCTCCTCTCCCCATATGGGACTGAGACTTTGAAGAACACCAGATCCTCCTCTACAGCGCCTCTCACAGTACACTTACGCAACAGATTTGATTTCGGATGCCGAGCTGAAGCATTTTCTCCCTGCTCCCACATTTCTCTACGCCAGCGTGCGGTGAAGTTGAGAACAGAACAGACAAAAAAAAACTTTCTACAGAAGGAACTAAATGTCTCTGAATCTCTTGGGAGGGAGGGGGTTGTTTCATCTTCCTCTCTGCTGCTAAAAGGAGCAAAACTGCAAAGGAATATTTGTGCGAAGACGGCAATAATTATCTCGCCAGTCAGGCCGTTCACACAGTAGCAGGCATGCCGCTGCGCACAGGCTATAATAAGGCACGAGATCTCTCGGTTTAATTAGAACTGCCGCCAACGCAGAACCAACCAGGCAGTGAAGTCCAAATCCAGACGCCATGTCAGGAAGTGGCATAAATCTTTCGTCAGGACAACACGGCAAGCTAGCTGCTAGTAGCAAAGCAACAAAACCGTAACAGCATTGCATCTAGTCTGCTTCATGTTCTTCTGTGTAAATTCTTAAGGCTTGTTGCATGAAGTCTACATAGTTTTAAGCATCTTTAGCATTATGGCTTAAATCACCTATAGAATGGGCGAGGACTATTTAGGATTTATAACAGCTCATATGCAGATCTGTGACTTGCAATTTGGTTCAGTCTATTCCTTCCCGCCTTCCATATTTACCTGTACTCCATATCTGCCTTTACTCCATACCTACATTTACTCCAAATCTAACTGTACTCCATATCTGCCTTTACTCCATACCTACATTTACTCCAAATCTAACTGCACTCCATATCTGACTTTACTCCATACCTACATTTACTCCAAATCTAACTGTACTCCATATCTGCCTTTACTCCATACCTACATTTACTCCAAATCTAACTGTACTCCATATCTCCCTTTACTCCGTATCTACCGTTACTCCATATCTACCTTTACTCTATATCTACTCTATATCTACCTTTACTCCATATCTGCCTTTGCTCTATATCTACATTTACTCCAAATCTAACTGTACTCCATATCTGCCTTTACTCAATATCTACCTATACTCCATATCTACCTTTACTCCATATCCACCTGTACTCCATATCTGCCTTTAGTCCATATCTACCTTTACTTCATATCTACCTTTACTCCGTATCTACCTTTACTCCATATCTACTTTATATCTACATTTTCTCCTATACTCCATATCTGCCTTTACTCTGTATCTACCTTTACTCCATATCTACTCTATATCTACCTTTACTCCATATCTACATATACTCCATATCTACCTTTACTCCATATCTACTCTATATCTACCTTTATTCCATATCTACCTTTACTCCATATCACTCTATATATACCATTACTCCATATCTACCTTTACTTCATATCTACCTTTACTCCGTATCTACCTTTACTCTATATCTACCTTTACTCCATATCTATATCTACTCTATATCTACCTTTACTCTGTATCTACCTTTACTCCATATGTACTCTATATCTACCTTTACTCCATATCTACTTTTAGTCCGTATCTACCTTTACTCTGTATCTACCTTTACTCCATATCTACCTTTACTCCGAATCTACTCTACCTTTACTCCATATCTACTCTATATCTACCTTTTCTCCATATCTACCTATACTCCATATCTGCCTTTACTCTGTATCTACCTATATTCCATATCTACCTTTACTCTATATCTACCTTTACTCTGCATCTACCTTTACTCCATATCTACTTCATATCTACCTTTACTCCATACCTGCCTTTACTCCATATCTACCTTTACTCAGTGTCTACCTTTATTCCATACCTGCCTTTACTCCATATCTACCTTTACTCCATATTTACCTTTAATCCGTATCTACCTTTACTCCATACGTACTCTATATCTACCTTTACTCCATATCTACTTTTAGTCCGTATCTACCTTTACTCCATATCTACCTTTACTCCATATCTACTTTTAGTCCGTATCGACCTTTAATCCATATCTACCTTTACTCCATATCTACCTTTACTCTGTATCTACCTTTACTCCATATCTACCTTTACTCCGAATCTACTCTACCTTTACTCCATATCTACTCTATATCTACCTTTTCTCCATATCTACCTATACTCCATATCTGCCTTTACTCTGTATCTACCTATATTCCATATCTACCTTTACTCTATATCTACCTTTACTCTGCATCTACCTTTACTCCATATCTACTTCATATCTACCTTTACTCCATACCTGCCTTTACTCCATATCTACCTTTACTCAGTGTCTACCTTTATTCCATACCTGCCTTTACTCCATATCTACCTTTACTCCATATTTACCTTTAATCTGTATCGACCTTTACTCCATACGTACTCTATATCTACCTTTACTCCATATCTACTTTTAGTCCGTATCTACCTTTACTCCATATCTACCTTTACTCCATATCTACTTTTAGTCCGTATCGACCTTTAATCCATATCTACCTTTACTCCATATCTACCTTTAGTCCGTATCTACCTTTACTCTGTATCTACCTTTACTCCATATCTACCTTTACTGCATATCTACTCTATATCTGCCTTTACTCCGTATCTACCTTTACTTCATATCTACCTTTACTCCGTATCTACATTTACTCCATATCTACCTTTACTCCATATCTACTCTATATCTACTTTAGTCCATATCTACTTCTACTCCATGTCTACCTTTACTCCGAATCTACTCTACCTTTACTCCATATCTACTCTATATCTACCTTTTCTCCATATCTACCTTTACTGCATATCTACTCTATGTCTGCCTTTACTCCGTATCTACCTTTACTCCATATGTACTCTATATCTACAATTTACTCCATATCTACCTTTACTCCATATCTGCCTTTACTCCATATTTACTCTATATCTACCTTTACTGCATATCTGCTCTATATCTGCCTTTACTCCATATCTACCTTTACTCCATATCTACTCTATATCTACCTTTACTCCATATCTATATCTACTCTATATCTACCTTTACTCCATATCTACCTTTACTCCATATGTACTCTATATCTACCTTTACTCCATATCTACTTTTAGTCCATATCTACCTTTACTCCATATCTACCTTTACTCTATATCTACTCTATATCTACCTTTACTCCATATATACTTTTAGTCCGTATCTACCTTTACTCCATATCTACTTTTACTCCATATCTACTCTATATCTACCTCTACTCCATATATACTTTTAGTCCGTATCTACCTTTACTCCATATCTACTCTATATCTACCTTTACTTCATATCTACCTTTACTCTGTATCTACCGTTACTCCATATCTACTCTATATCTACCTTTACTCCATATCTACTCTATATCTACCTTTACTATATCTACCTTTAGTCCATATCTACCTTTACTCTGTATCTACCTTTACTGCATATCTACTCTATATCTGCCTTTACTCCGTATCTACCTTTACTTCATATCTACCTTTACTCCGTATCTACATTTACTCCATATCTACCTTTACTCCATATCTACTCTATATCTACTTTAGTCCATATCTACTTCTACTCCATGTCTACCTTTACTCCGAATCTACTCTACCTTTACTCCATATCTACTCTATATCTACCTTTTCTCCATATCTACCTTTACTGCATATCTACTCTATGTCTGCCTTTACTCCGTATCTACCTTTACTCCATATGTACTCTATATCTACAATTTACTCCATATCTACCTTTACTCCATATCTGCCTTTACTCCATATTTACTCTATATCTACCTTTACTGCATATCTGCTCTATATCTGCCTTTACTCCATATCTACCTTTACTCCATATCTACTCTATATCTACCTTTACTCCATATCTATATCTACTCTATATCTACCTTTACTCCATATCTACCTTTACTCCATATGTACTCTATATCTACCTTTACTCCATATCTACTTTTAGTCCATATCTACCTTTACTCCATATCTACCTTTACTCTATATCTACTCTATATCTACCTTTACTCCATATATACTTTTAGTCCGTATCTACCTTTACTCCATATCTACTTTTACTCCATATCTACTCTATATCTACCTCTACTCCATATATACTTTTAGTCCGTATCTACCTTTACTCCATATCTACTCTATATCTACCTTTACTTCATATCTACCTTTACTCTGTATCTACCGTTACTCCATATCTACTCTATATCTACCTTTACTCCATATCTACTCTATATCTACCTTTACTATATCTACCTTTAGTCCATATCTACCTTTACTCTGTATCTACCTTTACTGCATATCTACTCTATATCTGCCTTTACTCCGTATCTACCTTTACTCCATATCTACCTTTACTCCGTATCTACCTTTACTCCATATCTACTCTATATATCTACATTTACTCCATATCTACTTTTACTCCATGTCTACCTTTACTCCGAATCTACTCTACCTTTACTCCATATCTACTCTATATCTACATTTTCTCCATATCTACCTATACTCCATATCTGCCTTTACTCTGTATCTACCTATATTCCATATCTACCTTTACTCTATATCTACATTTACTCCATATCTACTTCATATCTACCTTTACTCCATATCTACCTTTACTCAGTATCTACCTTTACTCCATATCCACCTTTACTGCATATCTACTCTATGTCTGCCTTTAATCCATATCTACTTTTACTTTGTATCTATCTTTACTCCATATCTACTCTATATCTACATTTACTCCATGTCTACCTTTACTCCGAATCTACTCTACCTTTACCCCATATCTACTCTATATCTACATTTTCTCCATATCTACCTATACTCCATATCTGCCTATACTCTATATCTACCTTTACTCCGCATCTACCTTTACTCCATACCTAACTTTACTCAGTATCTACCTTTATTCTATACCTGCCTTTACTCCATATCTACCTTTACTCCATATTTACTTTTACTCGTTGTGGGTTCAGGACCATTTCCACTGCAGAAGTTAATGGAACAGATGTGATCAGTGGAGCACTCCATGCGTGACAGAAGGTTTGACTCACAGTAGTAAACACGGCTACATCATGCCAGGGTCGGGGTCTGGGGAAATAAATAAATAAAGAAATTCATATTTGAAATAGGATGGTCGATTATAGTTGGTACAACATGTCCAGGCAAATCGATGCTAAGAACATTGGAGAAGCATCCACCATGCAGTTCACACCTTCTCCACAGACTTGGTAAAGCATTAATCATTTAAAAACTGCCAACACTGAATGAAAACAGCACTGTTAATAGAAGCACCTATGAATGGATGCCTGTCTTTATGAGGGTGACTGTGTCATCTCTTCAGTCCTTTGTCTGTTTCATCTTCCTTTTTAAAAAAAATGCCAGAGCTTTTACCCAGCAGTCTCGGTGAGCTGTCACTGAAGAACAGCACCGAGGCATGTGAGCTCCGAAGCCACGCGAGAGATTAAGGAACATATGCCTTGGGAAGTGTACAGCAGGCCCAGCTCTCTTCTAACTCTCAGATTGCACTTTCTGTTGTCAAAATAAGGAGGATGGGAATTTTATGTCAGAAGAGACAAAACCAGAAGAGCACATGCTTGTGTTCTCCTGGGTTCTTCCATTCTGCGTAAGTTGAGAAGTTTTACACAAAACACCTTCAAAAATCCACACAGACTATATTTTTACGAAGACCAGGCAATTGTTGGTGTCTCGTGATTTATGAAAAATTGAATAGCTATTTTCTAACCAGTATGGTACATTCAAATATTAAGGGTGACCAAATATATTTTATTTCTAGAAATGCAGTGGTTACCCACAGCAGAGAGTGTGAAATCACCATTGTTATGGATTGTGACAATAAATCAGCCTCATGCATTGTAACCAAATGATGACATCACAGCATGATAAAGGTTTATCTGCCCCAAGGTCATCACTGAGGCATAGTAATCGGCCTTCACTGAACTACGTGTGTCAAGAGAGAGCACTGCTAATCTCCAGTGCCAGTATGGGCCCAGAAAAATATCAGAACAGTTTTTTTTCCTGCTCAATTCACAGTTGGGTTCTACGAATGGGATGTTAACCATGAGAATAATCATTTGACATTTTTGCTTTGTTTTAACCACAGTATATTTCTCACATGAATTGTAAGAGTTTTCAGAGTGGTATCAGCGTATTTATTTTTTCATGGGTGTGGTAATATTTTTAGCCGTGACTAATTAATTTAGTTCACCAGTAAGAGTTAGTGCTTTCAGAAATCTCCTCTAACACCTTCTGAGATAAAAACGTGTACAAACAAACAGCTCATGTAGACACGGGCTGCTTCCTCTGAAGAGTCACTGCTATTTCCAAAGGAGTTACACCACCAGCTCACACTCCATATGGTACCTCACAAAACTGCGCACACTGCCACAAAGACAACGCACCCCAATGTAAGGGGGACAGAATGGAATCGATACACAGCCACTAAAATGAGCTCTCTCGTGAGGGGGAACTTGATGAAGTGTCTTGTTATCCAGTCAATGTGCTGACTCTCCGATTCTCTAGCAAAGAGCTCCATCAGAGGTGTCTCTCTCCCAGGGTGCTCTCTCTCTCTCTGTCTCTCTCTGTCTCTCTCCCTCTCTCTCTCTTTTTCTATGTCATAAATCAAACTGGCTCTTTAAAAAGCTGTGGATTGTTCCTGTGTAAACATGGTGGGCCACTCCAGCTTGCCTCCACATCACATTCCTGTTTGTTCATTAAATATTAACCTGGACGCTTGGTGCCAGCTCCCTCCTGAAATAGATTTTCATTTTCTGCTCGGTTTGTTTGCCAGCGTTCGGCTCCCGGGCCGTGCTGAAGGGCATTACTGGTCTAATCCGATCGCACCCTGTCACTTGGACAGGGAGAACTTTCTCTTCACTCATTTTCTCACTTTGATCTTTCTCTCTCTCATTCTCTCTCTCTCATTCTCTCTCTCATTCTCTCTCCCTCTCATTCTCTCTCATTCTCTCTCTCTCTCCCTTTCTTATTCTCCCAGTCCCTTAGGGTACTGCTTGTCAAGATCTCATCTGACAGCAACCTTTCTTAGCCCTGCTCATGTGCATTGCTTTATTAATGTCATTTTGAGGCTCTGCTAATTGCTATTGAAAAATTGCAGGCGTAAATTCTAAACTACAGACATTTATGAAATTTCTCAGCTCTGGATTAAGACATGTTTGGTGATAATTTGCAGCATCAGATTAAGATGTGTTTGGTGATAATTCACCTAAGCCCCACTCCAGAAATGCAGTGAAGCAGAGATTAATGCAAATTAGCTGTCATAGGAAAACATTTCTCTCTGTTTACTTCATAGTTAATAAGAGACTCCATCTGGGTTTCCAGCATGATTTCCAAATAAGGTGAGAGAGAGAGAGAGAGAGAGAGAGAGAGAGAGAGAGAGAGAGAGAGAGAGAGAGAGAGAGTGCACAGCTTACAAATTTATGCATACAGATTTGTATTATTTCCTACTTTCAGCACACCTGACCTGGACCTGAAAGTTCATGAGATGAATCAAATCAAATAAAATAAGGTGCTAAAATAATGTATTTAAACAACACCATTCTGACTACATAAAACTACAATTTTGACCCAAAATTCGTATCTCCTTTTTGATAATGTGTAAAGCAATGCAGATGTTGTAAATGCACATAGTGTTAAGTGTATAGTAATGTTAATTGAATACACATGTTAAGCATTTATTAATGTTAAGTATATAATAACAGATGTACTGTTAAATACTATTCATATGTTCACACTGAAGTTTTGCCATATTTAGTTAAATATAGCTCTGAGTGACATGGGTTCATCAAACCCCTTTAGTACACCATCAACTCCTTAGTACACCATCACCCCCTTAGTATACCATCACCACCCCCTTAGTACACCATCTCCCCCATAGTACATCATCACCCCTTTAGTACACCATCATCACCCTTAGTACACCATCACTCCTTTAGTACACCATCACCCCTTTAGTACACCATCACCCCTTTAGTACACCATCATCACCCTTAGTACACCATCACTCCTTTAGTACACCATCACCCCTTTAGTACACCATCATCACCCTTACACCATCACTCCTTTAGTACACCATCACCCCTTTAGTACACCATCAACTCCTTAGTACACCATCACCCCCTTAGTATACCATCACCACCCCCTTAGTACACCATCTCCCCCATAGTACATCATCACCCCTTTAGTACACCATCACCCCTTTAGTACACCATCATCACCCTTACACCATAACTCCTTTAGTACACCATCACCCCTTTAGTACACCATCATCACCCTTAGTACACCATCACTCCTTTAGTACACCATCACCCCTTTAGTACACCATCATCACCCTTAGTACACCATCACTCCTTTAGTACACCATCACCCCTTTAGTACACCATCACCCCTTTAGTACACCATCATCACCCTTACACCATCACTCCTTTAGTACACCATCACCCCTTTAGTACACCATCATCACCCTTAGTACACCATCACCCCTTTAGTACATCACGCCCCCTTAATACACCACCATCCCTTAGCAGACAATGATAGCCCAGTAAGGACAAGAGACCTTTATAGTGATCAAAACTGAAGGCATTAGCCTGTTATTCAGCTACTGTTGACATCTTGTCACCACACTGCAGTCAGTCCCTTTGCTGTCGAAGTTATTGGAGACCTGTGCACATTCTTCCTCATACATCTGCAGCCGTTTGCTTCACTGGGGCACATCTTCCTTACTCATCCTGCAGCAAGGGTGGCTCATGTGAAGAAGACCATATCAAGAGTTATATCACACTCACGTGAAGACAAACATATCGAGAGTGATATCACACATAATATGAGTGATATCACACTCACTTCTGTTCACCAGCACATATCAGTTACAGGAATTTGCTTTGGTGAGATGAAACTGCTCAACAGAGTATAACTGGACATGAGTGTAGTGACATGACTGAAATCCCTGACAACCACATAATAAATACTCAAGATAATAAGTAAGAACATAAGATTTATAGTATGAACATAACAACATTAGAGAGAAAGACACACGGGCCGTCAATAAGAAAATTTACAATATATACATGTATTGTATAAACTTGTGTGATGGTGGTATGATGGCATAATCGAAAGTTCAGTAGTACAGACTTTGTGAGGTGCTTCAGTAGTGAGTACAGTTCAGTAGTACAGACTATGTAGCTTCTTCAGTAATGCGTACAGTTCAGTAGTATAGACTGAGTAGCTTCTTCAGTAATGAGTATAGTTCAGTAGTATAGACTATGTAGCTTCTTCGGTAATGAGTACAGTTCAGTAGTACAGACTATGTAGCTTCTTCAGTAGCGAGTAGTTCAGTAGCACAAACTGAGTAGCTTCTTCAGTAGTGATTACAATTCAGTACTACAGGCTGTGTGAACAACTTCCACTGTGAGAACTGTTCAGAGTGTATCAGATGAACTGCAGTATTTTGAGGGGCAGCTAGAGGGTCAGATGAGATTGGCTATTGGGTAAGAAGCTATTCAGATGCTCGTTGGTATTAGCTTTGAGTGCCTTTAAGTGTTTTCTATAGGGAGCTTCTGAATAAAGTGGTCAAGGGCAACCAGAATTGGTGATGAAGCCCAATATGGGAGAAAAGGCTGGAGCCTTGGACCCTCTGTCCTGATCATCCTGTGTATCTGTTTCTGGACTATGATCTTCTGTCCTAATAATCCTGTGTAGCTGTTTCAGGACTGTGCAGCTGTATAGCCAAACTAAACAAAAATAGTGGCTAATCACCTCACAGGACCAAACAGAGTGGCTCAAGGAGGAGAGCGCTGGCTGTGTCATTTATTATGCCGCTTCCTAATCGTGTGGGTCTTCTATTAAACTGTACATCTACCACGTACATCTACCACGTACATCTACCACGTACATCTACCACGTACGTCTACCACGTACGTCTACCACGCATGTCTACCACGTACGTCTACCACGCACGTCTACCACGTACGTCTACCACGCATGTCTACCACGTACGTCTACCACGTTCGTCTACCACGTACGTCTACCACGTACGTCTACCACGTACGTCTACCACGTACGTCTACCACGTACGTCTACCACGTACGTCTACCATGTACGTCTACCATGTACATCTACCATGTATGTCTACCACGTACGTCTACCACGTACGTCTACCATGTACGTCTACCACGTACGTCTACCATGTCCTATGTCAATACATTGCCAACATACCACCCAGCAGTCTTTATGAATTTCCAGCACTGGGGTTGAACCACATCGTTGCCATAGCTTGTTAGGCCAAAATTCTCCATTGTCTTTAGTAGACTGAGATCCTGCATGTAACCTTACAAACAGGCGTGCTGGCGCTTTGTCCAGACCTTCAGAGAATTGCAAGTCGGCATGGACTTGTTACAGAGCTTTAATGGCTACCCTCACAGCACCAAGGCTATTCATCAACTCCTGAAAGACCCCCCCCACACTCACACACACAAACGCACCACCGCCCCCCAACACACCCCCAGACAGCGGGACCTCTGTCCTCAATTAGACTCTCTGTGCTGTCCGTAGGGTGGAAGGGCCTGCCTGGTTCTCTCTGACCTCCCTGTAACTAGTTGTTCTGCCTGTTTAGGCGTGCTTGCTCGCCTTTGGGGCCTTATTAGAATGCCCACTAGGCACCTTTGCCCGTCCTGACAGGCCACTGCACCCCAGTTGGTTTACCACACATTTAAAGCTTTGAAGAGCAGAGACAGAAACACCAAATGAGGTGATAGCTACAATCACACACACCTCCACAAATATCACCGTGGCCCATAGGCAAGACTTTCTGTTCAGAGAAGAGGGAGAAGCATCCCAGTATTAGATTACTACCAGTAATACCAGTGTACTGGTAATACTGGTGTACTGGTAAAACAAAGAGGACAAAGGTCCACAAGTTATTCATTCATTCAATCAATCAATCAATCAATCAGTCAGTCAGTCAATGTTTCCATTTACATTTTAACATAACATTTATTCGATTCTAAAAAAGCAACATTTGCATACTCAGATAAGTTTAGATTAAAAGAATTGTCTTGTTTTTTTAACACTTTGTGTCTATAATCACTGCTGTTATAGCTATAGTGTGTTATTCATAACAATTTGTAAATTAATGTGTTGGTTATGTAGGTAGCATTCGTGTGTCTTTTAATATGTCATGGTTGTGTATGTAGTTATGATGTTTCTGGATGAGATACTTTATCCTCTAATGTAATGTCAGGAAACGTCATCTGAAACGACTGTGATGCTTCACAGCAGCTCAGTGGAAATGTAATTATCTTTTATAATAAGACATTTGTTTTCCTTCTCAGAACTAATAGGCTATAAAATGTTTTGTCTAATTATCACTGAACAGAACCTCTGAATATTTTTGCTTTGTCCTTCACATAACTCCAAAACTCATAACTTTTGTAAGAAAAGAACATTGTTACCATCTTTCATTTTCCACTGAGTCTTCCACTGAGTTTTAGAACCTTTATTTTAATGTCTAGAAAAGTGATTAAATTATTACAATTTAAGTAAAGGTCGCATAAGTCTATGTGAAGTTGCAATGTGTGTGTGCATGAAGGGGGGTGCTGATGGGGCAGAACGATTACACTATAAAGTATTAATCACTTTAGTCTCAAATTATCACATTTGCTAGGGAAGACATCTCTCTCTATTTCTCTCACCAACACACACACACACACACACACACACACACACATAGACGCACACACACAGACGCACACACACACACAGACACACACACTCACGCACACTAACACTCACGCACACGCACACACACGCACACGCACATGCACACACACACACACACTCACGCACACTAACACTCATGCACACACACACGCACACGCACATGCACACACACACACACACACACACACACACACACATATACATAGCTACATAGCCACATTGCATTAGCTGGTGTGAGAGAATCATAGACTCACTGCAGGCAGAGAAGGCTTGTGCGATGAGTGTCTGTGATTGGCCGTTGCTATAACAATAGGGGCGGGGAGACAACCAAGTGGAGGTGGAGACTATGCCTGATTATAAAATCCTTCTGAGAGACACATTTGCTTCCTGTATTTTTTTCTTTTATATTTTTTCAGTTGTTTCTGTTATTCCTCCACTCTCTCTCTCATTCTCTTTCTCTCATTCTTTCCTTCTGACTGGGGAAGAGAGGGAGGGAGGGGGGGAGGTTTGTCTGGCATTACAAACAAAGCGAAAGGAAGAGCAGCGGCAGCGTGTGGAGCCAGGAACGAGTCGGCGTGAGCCTGCATCTGTCGCACGCCACCCAAATCAGACAGCTCCAGTTGTGGATTATTCTGCCTGCCCACCCCAGAGCTGGAGGGCCGCCCCCCCATCCTCTCCTTCTCCCCCAGGCACCCAGGCAGCAGTGTAGGGACATACACCCGCTCCTCTGCCCCAGACCTCTCCACTCCTGTGAGTATGAACTTCTACTGAAACTGCAAACGCCACCCCATTATCCGCTATGCTATTTATAACAGGAACTTGTTGCTTGTGTCCGAGGGGCAGTCGTGCTTTCCAGTCTAAGCAGGAGCTGCAGGAGGTCACGATGTGTCGTGCTGGTCTGCTGATTGTTGACTAATTCAATGAGCTGTCTGTGGAGGCGTAGAAGTAGATAGACATTCTTATTTATGTGACAGTAGAACTACATCTGCTGTTTCACACTCCTCAATATAGTACGGAGTTTGTTTTCAGGGAGTTTGATACTTTGTGTGTGTGTGGGAGTGTGTGTGTGTGTGTGTGTGTGTGTGTGTGTGTGTGTGTGTGTGTGTGTGTAGCCGTACACATATGAATGACACATACACAGCACAGAGGTGATGGTGTGTTGAGGCTCGTGTTTTAATAAACATGCCACCACGGCTACAGAGATGGGTACTGCTACCTCACGTGTTCAGTGTTGTTAGTGCCTCTGTCCTAACTGCTCAACACACCAGCACCACTGAGTTAAAAAGACAAGTTAGAGTGTTTACTTATCTGCTTATAGCAATAGATCTAACTGTCCTAACACACACACACACACACACACACACACACACACACACACACACACACACACACACACACACACACACACACACACACACACACACACACACACACACACACTCAGCATCAAGCAAGAGCAGATTCACATTAACACTCATCCCCAACTTAACAGAAGAAGCACCTGTCTGCTGCCAGAAGTTTCACACGTTTCTCCCAGTGTAGATGGTCAGCAGTAATGGTGCAACTGTATAAAGCATCTGAGCGTTGTTTTGGAGCTGCGGTGCACTGAGAAGGGGTAACAATCTGGGCAAAGGGAACCCAGAGAAACCTGAGACTTCGGTCTGAGGAAAACAGAGTGACTCCCTAGCTCCCTCCTAGTGTTTGTGTGCTGAAACTCAGCCGTGAGGAGCTGAGTCAATTGCCCCCAAGTGAACTTTTGAAACTTGGGATTGGAGTAGTTAATTGAGCAAGATGGGAAGTGAGGTGGCAACATTCACATCTGAAAACCACACAGACTGCACTGTATTCTAAACTCCTCTTTAAATGGAGAGTGTATCTCCTATCTACCAGACACAAGATGTCAGTTCTCTGGTCTTGAAAAGTCTGTGTTAAATATTGCATGAAAGAGGATTGAAATGGCTTTAAATTGGTATTTGCTTTTGCTTCAGGCTCACATAATTCTCCTCCATGGCTGTATGAAAGCTTCTCGAGAAGGTGATTGCAGATAATTGCACAGTTGAGTTGCGGCAAACAGACAGATAGGAGGCATTATTGCTCATTGGAGACAAATTGCACCCCACACAGAGGCAGCTGAATAGTGTGGGAGAAATTACCTCCAAGGAGCAAAATGGGGAAGTTCATAAATGAAAAGCTGTGTGAAAGACCACTGCTTCTGCTGGAGAACATGTAGCTGTCCACTGTGAAGGTGTCCCACACATTACTGCTGGAACATATATGCATGTTTCATGTGAGTCAATCTACTGCCATCGTAGCAGGAAAAGTGGACGCATGGGGTGAATCAGAACCCAGCTAAGATTATTCTGGGATGGTATTTCCCTTCTGGAGTTCACCAGTTGGAAAACAGTCTTAGACGCTCCAGGTTTTGAGGGGAAGGAGTAATGTTTGACTAAAAGGTGCTACTGTATTTCTAGGTGGTTTTCCAAGAAGTTGGTGCCACTTGGAATGGACCATTTAGACAGTGACGTTTCTTTCCCAAGTTGAGCTTGTTGCTCTATGATAACATTGTTTAAGTCATAGCCTGGGCTTCCAGTAAGGCAACACCCATGCAGCCACAGGCTGGGGGCGGGATCGTCTCTCAGCCCGCCCCCCTCACCTATGGCCTCATGCGTGGCTGACATCAATGAATCACATCGGTCCCCTGTGATTGTTCTACACACTTTCCATCAATGTTCAAAGTTAACGCTGGTCAACAGCACGGTGATGTCTCATATATTATGCCATGAGTCACAGTGGTGTTCAGGGGGGGAAACCCAGACGTTTATCAGTGAGGGTAAATGAGCGACAGTGAGGGACAGTGAGGGTCAATGAGGGTCAATGAGGGTCAGTGAGGGACACAGTGAGGGTCAGTGAGGGACATAGTAAGGGTCAGTGAGGGACAGTGAGGGACAGTGAGGGTCAGTGAGGGTCAATGAGGGTCAGTGAGGGACACAGTGAGGGTCAGTAAGGGTCAGTGAGGGTCAATGAGGGTCAGTGAGGGACACAGTGAGGGTCAGTGAGGGACATAGTAAGGGTCAGTGAGGGACAGTGAGGGACAGTGAGGGTCAGTGAGGGATAGTAAGGGTCAGTGAGGGTCAATGAGGGTCAATGAGGGTCAGTGAGGGACACAGTGAGGGTCAGTGAGGGTCAGTGAGGGACAGTGAGGGACAGTGAGGGTCAGTGAGGGATAGTAAGGGTCAGTGAGGGACAGTGAGGGTCAGTGAGGGACAGTGAGGGTCAATGAGGGTCAGTGAGGGACAGTGAGGGACAGTGAGTGTCAGTGAGGGACAGTGAGGGTCAGTGAGTGTCAGTGAGGGACAGTGAGGGCCAGTGTCCCACTCATAGGACACAAGGCTAGCTTGTTGTTGCTGGCAGCTGACTGTTAATATCAAAACAGGAAAAGGCCACTGTTAGTACATTGTTGATATATTGTTGAGACATTGTTGCAAATAAAATGAGGCAGTTCCAGAAGATTTTTCAACTGCAATCACACATCTGCAGTGGACATATTGATCCTGAAGACTGTCATGATGACATTTCAAGTCTCCGAAAAGGATCTATAAGACAGCCTTGAAGTAATTAGAAAACTCAGCACATATTGAACAATCTTTGCTTTTATAGTATATGGATCTTGAAGCAGACCTTTGACACCCATCAGCACAGATCTATGAGAGATGAGAGATGTAGAGTCATGGCTGGATGGGTAATTAGTCCCCACAATGCAGCTCCCACTTACAAATCATGTGACTCAAGTATAAAAAATGTGCTGAAAATGATCATGTGACCATCTAATCTAATCAAGCACGTAGTTCGACACTAACTAGACTTCCTTTATCTCTATGCTGGGTTTGGCAAACTGTATCCCTCTGTATTCAACATTTATCATATGTGGTCTTCAGTCAGTTCTGTCTGGCCACCAGGACCATAGCACTGAGCACACGCAACCTGGTAATTAAATTAGTTAACAACAGTTTTACGTTTTCATTAAAAACAGTTTTGCTCAGCAAGCATGATGGCCAATTGTGTTTCTCATATTCATAATTGCAAGATTTCATATTTGATGCTAATTTTGTTGTTCCTAAATTGTTTTTCCTGGTGTGTGTCTTATCCAAATAAAAATAACCTTGAGTTATTGATTTTGGCTGTGCTGTCAAAGGCCTATCCCAGTAAGATTGTGTGCCAGGCTATCAGCTCAGGATAGGAAATTATGAGAAACAAGGTATGATGTTTTTACTGTTTGTGAGTTTAAGACAAATAATAAGTTTTATGATGTGTGGAAACTGGGTCAGCAAACTTCCTGTTGTTGAATGAACATCTAAAATATTTATTTAAGTCCAGCTAGATCCAAATGAATAGAGATAAGTCAACACTGAGGATTATGTTGTGTGCATTGGTCCTGACTATGATAACTTCAAATATCACATGAAAAGATGTATTTGTTTAGTGTCTCTGGAAACTTGTTTGAATTTTATATTTTTTAAGTAGGATTTCATATCTCTTGTAAAGAGTAACTGAAATTAGGCTAATTGATTCCTGTTGTTTCCATTCTAGTTTATTCAAACCCTCTGGGTTAGGGCAACTCATGAGAATGAATAAAAAAAACAAATGTTCTTTTTCTTTGTAATACCCTGCAGACCTCTCTCGAGGGGAAAGGCTAATCTAACAGATTAATCAAAGAAACAAAACAGATTAAACTCCAGTTTTCTCTTTTCAGCACTTTTCAGTTCATTAATCGCCCAGAATAAAAAACTCTACTGTATATTTGGCAACGGTATTGTGTATGGAAGTTTAATCAATTGATCCCAGCTTAATCCTTCTGTTTTATTATCACTGTTCACATCTCTTAGAATTTTGATTTTGAAATAATTAGCTTTGGCACTATCTGAAGGAGAGGAAAGCTATTAACAAAAAGCTTCTGGAACTAATTATGATTCAAAGTCTGAGCAGTAAGAGTTTACAATGACTCATTATAATGCACATTGTTCTTCTTAATGCAATACCTGTGCCATGCAAAACAACTTGTACCTTGTATCTAAATTCTACACCATTATGTGCCATGACCAGCCGCCGCACAGCTGTTCCTAGATCAGTTGCAAAGTTAAAGCACGAGGCGCTGTTCTGGGTGCTGGGCCGTGAAAAGACGCCCAGGGGAACGGGCGCTGAGAGTCACGCCCCAGTGCAAACACAGCCGTGAGCCAGCGCCAGCCCTTAAACTGTCAGCTCAATTGTGTCTCACTAAATCATATCTTGTTGGGAACGTTTATAGGTCATAAAATTTCTACAGCCTCTAGCCTGTCAACCGGGGACCCAGACTTACCGTGCAGAGCAAACTACCTCTGTGCTGTCTGGTCAATATACTGTATACTCTACATGTGTGTTTGGTGGTTTAATGGCAACGCTTTGCTTGCTCCAAACTTTAAATGTGATTGACTAGCTGGAAATGTACTGCAATGTTTAAAGACTCAGTCAAAAGCTTGCTGTGATAAGAGGTGTCCTGCTACACACACCATGATCAATGAAAATCCTGCAACACTGGATAAACATTTCATTAATTGGCTGCTGTAATGGTGGCCAACAGTAAACAGGCCAATACCTGAGAAAGAAAAGGATGGCCAAGGAAATATTTATATTTATGTATAAATATATGTATAAACAGTTATGTATAAGAACATCATCTCCGATCCGTGACGCCCTGAACGTCATAATCCACAAAAAACATCTTGTTTGAGTATCAGAAAACACAGGCAGCAGCGCCAGTTCCTGTCGAACTCCTCATTCTTGATCATGGAAGCATATATAATCAACTGGAACAGTCACAGTGAAAACTCTCAGTTTGCATATGTGTTATGCACAAGATCACACGCTGTAACCTTTCCCAGAAATATCAGCTGCACTGGGACGTGATGTTTACCATAATCTCAGAGCTCTGTTTTCAGTAAATACTGCTCACGGCACAGATAACTGCTTCTCAACAGTTCTTGCAAATCCAGTTTGGAAGTCAAACAAATGCTTAACTATATTTAGCTACTATGAAAGTTTGAACTAACAAGCGTTCAGTGCCTAATTCCTAGCACTGCAAACCCAGACCAAATCTGCCAGTCTTGAGGGTAAAAACGAACACTCTTTAATCACACCCTGCCTCTTAAGAGTGTCTTGTGCTTGGCTGGATGAGAGTGCCCGTGCCTGCATGTCTGATCTTCACTGTGGACATATCTGCCCCGTGAGGATTTGCCCTGAACACTGGAGCTGTTGTGGGGACGTGGGGACGTGACGAACACGAGACAACACGTTCATCATTAGCTCAACTGAAGAAAGAGCTTCTTGTTGTGGTATGTGACGTCTCTGCCACATGCCGTAAGAAGAGTACGAATCAGAAGGTCGTGTTATTATCTCATGTTGAAGAGGGTAGATGTAGACACCGGCTAGGCTACCAGCAGCTCTGCTAATAATGAACACTTCTCCTGCCACTAATTCCATGTCCTGGTATTGGACACACGACAAACTCGTGGCAGAAATTAGGTGAAAATGACACGAGCTCGCAAACACAACAACATCGTGGACAGTCGCGTCTCTGTGAGAAGACAGGCGAAGATTTCAGTACAGGCAACAAGCACATTGAACAGACACAGCGAGGTGACAGGAATGACAAATGGTCGTCTCCCGCCGTCATTCTTAGCGAGGGCCCTAATATTAAGTTGTTCTCATGTCTGTACTGCTCATTCGTCATGGTTTAGCTGCTCAAATCACGATCCGACAGGCCAGAATATTGCATCGCAGGAACATTCAAGTGAGAATGACCATTTATCTTGTGGAGACATCTCAATTTTCCAGCTATTGGGCATTTATGCAATACAGTGCAAGGTCAGTTATACTGCGACATGCCAAATGAAGGAGACACCTGAGGCTCTTCTAATATGCTATAAAGGCATCATTAACCATGCACACACACACACACACACACACACACACACACACACACACACACACACACACATATGGTATAATTCTCACTTAATCAAACATACAGCTCCGAAGGACGAAGGATAGACGATTGGCATCGCTGTGGAAAGCACAACGGTGCTTGTTGCTGCGTGGTGAAGTGACAGGATCGTGCCTGGGCTGCACGGGCGTCGCTCAGCGCCCCGCGGCCGTGGGCGAGCGCGGTGACGGGCGGTCGTGCCCAGCATGTGAAGCAGACGGGCAGAAACACGTCAGACCACACGCTCGCGCCTCTGCAGCGGTGACCTGCATCTTCTGCTCATAATTCATCATTTGTAAAAATGATGCAGGGTACGTCGTGTAGGAGGAGTGCAAGAAATGTGGCTGCTATATATACCATATGCTACATTTAGACCGTAGCATCAAATTTATTTGAAATCACAGTGCGGAGCCAGTCCAGGCACAAACGGTGAATCATGCTGTTTGTAAGAGAATACCCAGACTCGGGTCGCAGCTGTCCTCCTGCTGTTTGAATGTAGAATAAACAAGTGTGGCCCAGGGCTGTGTGTGATCCGTTAGCCGGAATGCGGCCGGAGAGTAACACGGAGTCTTAATCTTCCTATCGTGGATCAGAGGAGGCAGGAAGGCCACGAGAAGGTGACGGTGGTGCTCGTTAATCTGTCTAGATCCCTGACTGTTGCACTTTATCCCAGTTCCACCGTGCCCTCTCCACATCTCCACTCTGGGGAGACCTGCTTTCCCTTTAAACACGAGTCTGGCTATTTCCCCCTGAATCCAACGTATTACCATATACAAAGCTGAATTAGTGTACTTTAAAATTTAAAGTAATGCATATATACACGTATATACATAATGTTTATGTATAACGCATATAGCATATATCATAATGCAATAATGTACTTATCCTAAGTACTTTGTCGTGGTTTCTATCTAGTTCTAGCACTATTTTTGTGATAAAGTGTTATTACTACAGCACTGAAAAGCCCCATATTACACAGCGTTTTCATATTTGACCATTTTTCCAGTTTTGTCTGGACAGCCCACAATAGCTTTTCATTCAAGTGTGGAACAATATCTCCAAGGCCACGCCTGTATGCCCTGGACATTCACACACCGCTGGGGTGTTGGTCATGACTGTCTCCTCCCATCAGTCCTCACAGAGTGTCTGAAGGAGCCTCCCAGTTACCCCCATGCACTCTGTTCCTCTGTTAGCTTCGGGGCAACATGCTCCATGTCCCTGCTCTGGTGTGATTGGGCAGGAGTTTGGCTCTGGACAGGGAGGATGGGTATTACTCACGCTGAACCCACAGCTCCTGGTACCACATACGCTGGGTGTGCTTCCACCATATTACACTTTGCCATTTTTTTCAAGGCTTCCTTCATATATACTTGTAGGCAGGGACAACAATTAGTCTCCTATGAGGACACGTGGCAGGAGACCATATGGTATTATCAGTTTCTCAGTTTAATCAGTTTAAGCCTGGGAGTATTTCTGATGATTGCCAGATGCACACTGAGAGAAGCCTGCCTTACACCTCAGTGTTCTCCGTTCACTCTTAGTAGGCTTGGGGTTTCCACACAAGAAGCTGGTAAGTCCTTTGGGCACTGCACACTAGGACCAAGGGCACTTCTTTACATTTTGGGATCAAGCCAAGCAGTGCCCACCATTTTTAAAAGCTGTGGTTTTGCTTTTGGATTTCATCTTTCACTCAGCGTGTCACAGGAAATGTGCCTCTTTGGGCAGAACCATGCCAGCTCAGTTAACCAGGATGTGCGTAATGTGAAATTCTGTTGTGTCCCAGGCGCCCAGCTAATCATTTTGGTTCTACAACGACCCAAAGGCTATATTGAATAGTTTCTTTAAAGAGGTCATTACTGAGGTGATTTTATTAAGTAATTAAGCAGACAGCAACATCAGCTATCTTGATTCATAATCGAACCTTTGCAATCATTATGGCTCCAAACTGTGCAAAGGGCTTTTTCAGGGAAAGAACAACTGCATACAACTGTGTATCCCATGGTGCACCTGAGGGCCGTCCCTGCTGTTGTCTCAGCCGGGTGACCGCGGACAATAGCATTCGAGCAGCTACTGCCCTGAATCAACAGAGCGCCTGGGTTCCTGAGTATCAATGAAACTGGACGTGAAATGGAGCCAAGGGTATTCTTGAATACATACTCCATGCGGGACACTAGCGCCACCCTGCTGGAAAGCCCAGCAGGGTTCGGTGGAGGCAAATGTCATGGCCATCTCCTGTCGTCGACGAGATGGACCTACGGCTGCGGGCTTCAGGGGCTGCGAGTCCACAAAATGCTTCTGGGGTGAAGCCAGCTGAAAAGCCTCCAACAGCGGCACTGCCAGGGCTAAAAAGAGCTTTTTGAAAGAAAATGAAAAGTTTATGAATCGGTCATGGCTGACATCAATTAAACATCTTGAAGAGCTTCCAGACAACCTGCAGTCAAGCCGTGATGCTCAGACTGTGTTAGGCTGGTCTGCACGAGGTTTGCCTATCGTTTCATATTCCAACATCTATAAACAATGGTCGCTTTGTGCCAGCAATCCTGAAACTGCGCTTCCCTAGTCTGTGTGAGGCTCCGTCAGAGAGGTGGCTGAGTTGTCTATCGACCAAGCTTGGGGTGGGGAGGGTTATGTGTGTGTGTGTGGTGGTGGTTGTGGTGGGGGGGTGGGGCGTGGTCAAACAGACATCAGATGCAATCTGGCAACCTGCGCACCCCAGAGAAAACGATTTTAATGAGCAGAGGCATCTGAAAATCCGGCTTGTGCTTTTGTTCGAAGCTTTGATAGAGAGCGAGAGGGAAGGGGGGATGAAAGAGAAGACAACACAAATGACAGAGCCGTAAGAGTGTGGGAGCAGCGTGAGGCATCACTGTTGCACCATCAAGGGCTTCCCGGCGTCAGACCACGGGCTTTCCCTGCTGCAGCCCTGAGCCAGGCTGTGTTGGCACAAGGAGGGGAGCAGATGCCATCTGACGATGGCGAGCCAGAGACCGGAGAGTCGCCGCCAGCCAGGCGCTGTCAGAGAGATCAGAATCATCTCGTTATTCCCCAACCCCCCCACTCCCGTTTCACACTGTGCCACGTTTCTAATCAGCGAGGCCGCGTCCGGCAGCCAGTGGGGCTTGAGGCTCACCAAGTAAACAGCATTAGCGTGACTGGTTTTAGTGATGGGTTTTTCGGGGGTCTGTATGTGTGTGTTTGTGTTTGTCAAGCATGGGGTTAATGATAATAAAGAGGGGTGGGACTGGTCTCATGCCCCTGCGTGGGGGGTTCTCTGGACCACCGTGAGTGCCTGTGTGGACGCTGGCCCTCTGGCCAGCAGAATGATGCCCTAGTCTTGCGCTGCTCCATGCTGAACCCTGTCTGTAGTCAGCAAACAAGACAAATGGACCGCATCCAGATTTGGAACAAATTTCTGGCAATTACCCGTTTTTGACAGACTAGGAGGGAAAAAATAAGAGACAGAGAAAAGGATGAACTCAGAACTCAGAGCCGACCAGACATAACCCCTTCTGTCTACCCTCGGACAACCAAAATAAGGAGCATCTCAGAAGAGCATTTAAAAGAAGGACACGAGTTCTTTTTTAAAATGTTTGTTGAGTCCAAATGCAAGCCTAGACATTAAACACTCCTTAGTACCTTTGTTAATGCGGTCTTTGATATGAGCAGGTAGTCAAAGGACACCGAAATGAGGATGGAGCAGGCGTAGCCCTCCATTGTGGAGGAGACACACAGCTGGGCTCAAACCCGCCGGACTCCATTTCCCATACCTCCCGCCACATCTATTACAGGCCTGTCATTTATCACTGCAATCCAGTGTTTGTGCCACACCAACACCTGAAGCCTAAATTTAGGTTTTCATTACCCACTGATTGTTACTCTGTTTAACGTTACACACAGAGAGTGTTTGGAACAGGTGAACACAATGTAACACCAGTTAATATATATGCATTTAACACAAAACTGTCATACAGTGTGATAAAGAAAAATGCGTATCCAAAAACCAGGGATGTCGGTGGGAATGTGTCTCTTATTTGTTTGACAGTGGTCATAAACATTCACCTCAGGACAGAATGCAGCCAGACGGTGAATATCAATGTAGTATTCCAGTGCGCTCAGCAAATTTCACTCTCGTTTCTCTGGTTTTTGTGCACAAGACTGCGCCTTAGGAAGATGCATCAATTCACATGGTTTTCTGTGGCACTTGGTGAAAGCGGTCGAGAAAAAAATGGAAAGAGACAGCCTTGTATGTTAATGCTGATAATGGCGCTGGCCTTAAAATACCCATATAATACTCATATCACCCTGATAAGTGCTGAATCAGAGTGCCGTCCATATATCGCTTAACTACAGCGGCAGCTGAAGAGGATAGACTCACGTTACATTTCCTTACGGGATTATAAGCAGTGAGCACAATGTAGTCCGCGTTTGTGTGATCTCGAGAGGCCGAGATTTAATCACCCCACTGAACACGTGCCGTTTTGATTCCTGATTTGCAAAGCCTGTAATTGTATTGCAGAAGCAGTGGGATTTAAACGGGGGGCAGTTTTGCCGCCCTCATTCCACGCACCCAACACCCCCCCCCCCCCCCCCCCCCCCCCCCCCCGTCATATGGCGTGTGAGTAAGAGTGAGTAAGAGCCTGCGATTCACGTAAGAGTTATTCTCGGACCACTTTTCAGACTTGCTGGCTTTGTGGCGAATACTTGCTCTTGAAAGTGTGTCTCCAACCACGGCGACCCACTCCGCAAAGCGCACTCCGCCGCCCTCCATATGCTGGCCAGTCTGCCGTGTTCACAAACAAGCCTTATTAACGGATCTCCTGTCACTGAGAAGTCGTCTCCCTCGCTGTCGCTCTGCGCCTCCGTCGCCACGGACCCGTCTGGAGGCGCCCGGATCGGTGGACGTGGTCCTCGCTTCTATTTCGAGCCCGCTATGATCCTGCCGTAATTGAGTTTTTGCTGGAATGCGATTGCCAGGAGGAGGCGGCGCGTTGGGGCGCGTGGCGGCGCGTTGGGGCGCGTGGCGCGTTAGTTCTGCAGCTCTGACGCCTGCAGCACGACCAAAGCCCGCATCACAATTAATAGTAAGGCGTTGGGTGTGAAAAAAGTGTATATAAAGGTGTGGCGTATGCAATTGAGCTTTTTCACTGTCAGTATCAATATAAAAAGGTGCAAGTTTCTTTCACTATCAGGGGGTCTCGGTACTGACAGTATAATGACAAACTTATCATTCTGTATCGTGTACCCAGTTGTAGGCTATGCTTAGACAGAAAGCACTGTGTATTGTTTACGTATAGATAAACATTAGAATCGAAATAATAAACTTTATGTTGTGTACATGATATTGACTGTAGTAACAATGGAAATGAAGACATCTGCAACGCTCAGAATGTCAAAAATGACAAAAAACTAACAAAAAACCCCCCAAAACATTCCATGAGGGCCAATTACACACACACACACACACACACACACACAAACTCCGGCTTCAGGACAGTCTCAGAAAGGTTTCAGTACTGCGTGTTATGTCAAGCCGGACGTAAAGCAGCGTGCTGTCACTGATTCTACCTTCATTATGAGCGTCTGCTTCCTGCAGCTCCACCACTCGTCTTGATGTCTTTCCCCTCCCCTGCGCTGGAGAGTTTTCCAACTTCATTTGCAGACAATAAATTGCTACTGCATTGCATGGGGGCTATTTTAGGGAGTGTCTGAGAACTACTGAACTAAGAAAGAGCGTTAAGTGAATAGTGCCTGACCTATATGAGTCTACTAAGCTGGGTTACAGTAACATTACATTCGGCATTTGAGAGTTGGAAAGGAATGACAGAGGTTTCGTGAATCGGACGACAGAGTTTCCACACCCTGGCTGGTTTGCTTGTCAGATGTCAGGTGGGTTCCCCACATAAGATTATGGAGATTAAGGAGACGTGTCTGTGTGTGGATGGAATATTTACTGCTACACCACAGTTAATGTCTCTAACCAAAAGAAGGCAAATCTATTGAAGGTGCTGTAAGGACTGTTGGCAGGATAAATAATATTGGAGAAACACAAGGCCATTCCATTCAGGTTCCTCACACTCAGAAAAAACCTCCTTTCTGTTTACAGAATAAATATATTCACACGACTACATGATGAAGTGGAAAATCAGAAGCCAGCATATTTCCATGTAGTGCACAAAATCATAATGGCGCACAAGGTTGCAGAGCACAGCACACAGAATCATACTGGTAGTGTCTTCATCCATATGATGAGGTCACTGCCTTGTGAGACTAGTGAAGTCTTCTGTAGATATGTAGAAAAAACAGGAGATATGACGGAGAGAGAGAGAATGGGAGGGTAGGAGGAGATCAAAGAGGAGGAGACAGTGGGGGAGGGTGAGAGAAGAAATGCAAATCACGCGGCATTGTTGTGTTTTATGCGTTTCAGGGAGTAACTGGGGGAACAGAAGTCATTTAAAACAAGAGTTATGCTACATACTTTACTGCAGTTACGTGACACTAATTGGCAATAAAGGGCATTACCTTCACTTCCTGGTTTGATTTCAGAATAATTACTTACGCAGATGGCACGGCTCACGCTCCGAATTAAGCAGCCTCCGTAGAGATCCCTAGCAACGGGTAATGTCACTCTTCACTGCAGCACAACATGTCACTGGGGGGTGAAAACCAGAAGGAAGGTGGAGGAGAAAGAGAAACTCTTTCTAAATCGTTTCATGTCTAAGACTAAAGATCTTAATCAAAGGCCACGTTTGACCTCTGCTGCGAACCAAAAGCCCAATAATGAAAGTGTCAAAACTCAACTTCCAGCGAAAAACATCTCTGTATCACTGCATGTCTCCGTTTTTCATTCGCGTGAATATTTGCTAGAAAAGGCATCAGGCAAAAGCACGAGTGTTTCTGACGAGCCTTCCAGGGTGGTGGAAACAGAGCTGTGCAGAACATGTGAGCGTGCCGCCCCTCAGGACCTGCAGAACGGCGGCAGCCAAACCAAACGCCTTTGTCTCCCTTGTCCTCAGGAGCCTGGGGTCCAACGAGATGAACAAAATGAAGAACTTCAAACGTCGCTTCTCCCTGTCTGTGCCAAGGACGGAGACAATCGAGGAGAACGAGTTCACCGAGCAGATAAACCAGCTTAACATTCGTCGGAATGAGGGTAAGAGCACTTTGAACCAAACTAGCTTAATCTCCCTTTCACAGCCAATCCCTGTCAACCGAGGCTGGAATTAAATGACTAAAACATTCGGTTTGGACATCCTAATCCCACAGTGTCAAAACCGCTTTTGTTTTCTGGATGCAAGGCTTGATTATTTCTCACCATGTGAGATCAAAGTTCACACTTTAACGCTCTGTTTATACTGAATCTCCCACTCTAAAATTAGACCCTACTAATGCCCCATGTAATTACACACTATACTTCATGGTTTGCAGCCACCATTCTGATCTTTTTCAGGTGAATCCATTTCCTGATTTAATACGTAATAATCTGTCTAGTCTAGGGTCTCGTGCTGTCAGCCGTTTGAGAGCTCACACCTACTGTTCTCGCTCTGTTTGTAATGGAGATGGGAGAGCACACTCCTGCCAGTCCGGTAATCTTTCACAGAGATGGAAAAGTGCAACGGAGAAGCAAATTGTGCTGACCTGGCGCCGGGGCTGGCGTGGACGGCCCCAGGGGTCAGAGCAGGTCTGAGGGAAACGAGGAAGGAACAAACGCCTGACCCGATTCCCTTCAGTACGTCCTCCCTGTGCACACACACCAGGGCTGTAGGCGAGGGCTCTGGATTATTAATGCAGAGATAACGGGGCAGCAGGTCTGCCACCATCTGCTCCTGCCGACTACCTTCATTCAGCCAGCCAGTACTAAATCAAATTATTTTCGGGGAGAGATGGGGCCTGGTGTAAGGACAGGATTAAAGAACTGCAGGGGCCTTGTTCACGCCTGTAATCTTGAGTGATAAAAAGCCAACTTGAATTCAAATCAATTGGCTAGCCCACAGTGTCATGTGGTATTGATTGGGATAAATGTGCCCACTCTGTCATGTAGTTTGTATAACATCCTGAAATAGATAATGATTTAGACTCTGTTTTTATTTATCCTCTCAATTTTCCCAACCCAGACCCCCCCCCCCCCCCCCCCCCCTCCAAATCATCATCAAAACTACAAAGTATCTCATGGAGTTCCATCATGTTAATATGAAACCAGTCGTTCCACCTACATTCTGGTGAGCGCTGACACCAGGCAGTGCATTTCTCCCAGCCACAGTTTAGAATTGCACTGGGATTTGGGCCGGGCAGACATTCTGAATGGAACATTTGTTCGGGGACTGTTCTGGTTCCTCAGCTGTCAGCCCATGGCCCGAGACCCACCCCCTCCCCCGCAACCCCCGTGACAAAGCACTGCTCTGATTGGCTGCAAGAGATGGCCAGCTTCTGCCTTCGCTCCTCGCCCCTAGAGAGGCAGCACTGACAGAGACAGCTGGAGGAGGATGGGGTGTGGGTGGGGGAGGCACTGGAGGGAGGGGAGGGCCTCCTCTACCGCTGCCTCCTCTGTATTATTATTCTCTCCTATCTCCGAGCTGTAAATTAAGCCCCACACCAGACATGGAGGAGAAGGCTGTGGAGACCGTGGGTCAGAGAGGAAGCAGGAAAGTGGAGACACAGGATGACCTTGGATATGAGACACGTCAGTTCAATTCGTTCCCCCGTCGACGCTAGATTATCAGAACTCAATTACCACGAGGTTTGTGTTGCTTCTGGATCAGGTTGCAGCAGGATCCGCTTTAGAGAACGCCAGTGTGTTTTCTGCTGAAATTCTCATTACACTTGTGATTCTCAGCTAGTTCATGGTGCAACACAGCAAATCTCCACAGAGCAAAACTCATGACTGAGCAATTATGCAAATGTTGTAGCCTATTACTTTAACAAGTGTTTCTTTATCTCCAGTAAGATGTAAGACATCCTTAATGGTACTGCCTTTGAAATGACTCTTTCATTGAGAGGGAGAGGGATATTTTACTAAGAAATAACTTAGTTTGCCAGTACAAATCTGGACACACAAAGTTAGGAGTTCTGTATCAGATCACAGGGCCTGAATGGTCAACCCCCCATCACAGGAGACTTAATGTGTGTTCTAGAGGAAAACATGCCCGGGTGTGTCAGGTTGTGTCTCTCTCGTGCGTATTGCAGTAATTACCAGCTGTTGTGGAGTGCTATTAAGCCCTTTGGCCAGACGTGAATGAAATGTTCCTGCACCCAACAGCTCAAACAGAGGAGGCACAATTCTCCAAACCTATAGCAGCAAATGGCTCTTGTAACCAATAAATACACTCAAACCAAGATTAAACAAATTCCTGCTAAGGAAAAAACGCAAGATATTCATCTGTACAAAAATGTATCTCAAGACCACGCGTACAATTAGTCTTCTGTGTACCAACATTAATCACATTTCTATGGAGAAACATTACCTGCCTAACTAGTCATTTGTGTCCCAGAAGTCTTCACAAGGTGTAACTGACAGTCTGAGCCGTACACATTCAGGGCTATTCCCTCAAATCAATGTGGGATTAAAAGGCCAAAATCAATGTGGGATTATTCCACAGAGGCCACTGAGATTACCTGTAGCACCACCACAGCTGTAATTCTCACTTCACTCTCTGTCAGAGGGACTTCCTCATTTCTGTACTCAAATCCCAGGGGGAGACGCTCCGTGGGTAAACACGGGCTGATTGGAGCAGGGTCACCTGCCTCTCCAGGGACTGGGTTCCTCTAGGCCAGGCCTCCAGTCAGGGGCTGTCCTCCACGATGAGGCCCTGATGACCTGTGACGCCCACATGGATGCAAAGGCTAGTTCAGTCAACATGGCTTTAACGTGATCTACTCAGGATAGCCAAAGTGGACTGAGGTCTTTAGAATGTGTTTCACCACTCTTCCTCGTGATGGGACTGAGAAACAAATTCAGCTGTCCCAGCAGAGAACAGGTGCAAGTCCCATGACTACCTAGAAATAGGGCAAACACACACACACAGTTTTATATTAGTATTTTTGTGAATTTTTTTCTATGATATCTGTGTTACTGCGACTGTAGTGCTATATGTAACTAAATGTAAGCCTGATTTCAAAAACTCCAGGCAAGCAGTGTCCCCACATCTACAACACCATGATAACCCCTATAATGAGCTGTGGCTCATGGCTCATTCAGTCCTCACAAAATGCTAAAAACGTACACCACACACACGCACACACACACACACACACACACACACACACACACACACACACACACACACACACACACACACGCGCACACACACACACACACACACACACACACACACACACACACACACACACACACACACACACTCATCCAAAGCCAAACGGTGGTGTCGAGCTGACGATAGCACTCCCTTCTCTGAGACTTTCTCCTTTCTCTCTCATCACTCTGTCTTTCTCTCTCACTCTCTTTCCCTCTCATCTCTCTCTCTTTCTCTCTCATCTCTCTCTATCCTCACACCAAATCCACCAGTTTCAGAGCTTCACAGGACATGCTGCTACCGCTTCACTGCATTACCTCTTTATTCCATCAGGGTCTCCTCCACCTCTCTCCTTACGGTTCTGTACACATGCAAGCACAAGCCAGGCTCCAAGCAGAATAATAATAATAATAATAATAATAATATTTTTTATTTGTATAGCACCTTTCATGTATTCATGCAACTCAAAGTGCTTTACAGAATTTATAGACATGACACTCAGAAAACATCTGCACCCCAATCATGAACCCTAACCAATAATATTTTGGATCACAAGGCCCATCCCTGTGGTTGGTACTATGGACAGTAGAGCTCTTAAAATCGCAAATATTAACTTCACATTTATAACTCATAACAGCAGTCCAATCTCTCCTCAACACAGCTCTCTCTCTTTCTTCCTCTCTCCCTCTCCCTCTCTCTCTTTCTCTCTCTCTCTCACTCTCTCTCTCCCCCGTTCCATCGCTTACCCCAGGGCTCAGACAGAAGATATATATATATATATAAAATTGACTTTCACTATGGCCCAGTTATTGGATTGTCCTTTTCTGAGTAGGCCGTCTGCTGTCTCCAGCAAGGTGTTCCACTGCTCACAGCTAGACGCGCATTCTGGGTTATATCCTGCCAACTTCTCACAGAGGTAGACTGCTGATCTGGTATCAGTTTCTGGCCTTCCAGACTATTAATATAGTATGAACAGATTCAAGGGGAAGCTGGTCCCAGATCTTTCCTCCTACTCCTATTGGCTTGATAAACAAGTGTCAGTGATGGGTGTTGAGGCGTGTGGCACTGCTGTCTATAACAGGGTTCTGGAGAGCTGCAAGTGTGTGATTGTGTTTGCGTCTCTGTCTAAGTCTGGAGAAACAACTGGGTAGTAAGGAAGCAGGGGTGTGAAGATAAAGGAGCTATGACAGTTTGCAGCTGAGAGAGTGGGAGAAAGATAGAGAGGGAGAGAGAGAAAGAGAGATACAGATGAAGAGGGACAGAGAGAAAGAGGGAGATAGGGAGTGAATAGATAAAGAGAGAGGGAGAGAGGAACAGAGAGAGACAAAGGGGAGAGAGGAGAATGAGGGGGAGAGAGGGAGAGAGAGAGAGAGAGAGGGAGAGAGAGGGAAAGAGATGGCTCGTCTGTGATGACCCCAATTACCACCAGGGAGATCAAAGCGTGTGCTGCTGCTGTGATATTTAAATGATGAGCCTGGATAGGGACTCTGCTTTTCAAATCAGCAAATGAAGATGCCCCTCTCTCGGCTCCCTCCCTCCCTCCCTCTCTCTCTCTCTCTCTCTCTATCTTCCTCCTCCTCTCTTTCCTCCTCCTATCTGTCTCTTTCTCTCTTTCTCACCCTTTGTGTCAGGCATGAGTAAAGAGCTGATCTACAGCGCTCCGTGTGCAACTTCTGAATATCAACGAGACACCATGGAGCAATCTCCAGCTTCTCTCTCTTCTCCTCCCCTCTCTTCTCCTCTCTCTCTGTTTCTCTCCTCCTCTCTCTCTCTCCACCATGAAAATGTTTAGGGACATGGAGCAAGTCCTCGATTCAGAGGAGATTGTCTAAGACACTACAACGACATTCTGGCTGGTTAAGAGAAGCTGTCTCACCAGCGAAAGGTCAGGAAAGGTCAGGAAAGGTCAGCTGTATGTGTACGCAACAGACTAGATAAACAGATCATTCAAGAGAGAGACAACACAAAAGGCTTAAATCAAGCATAGGGGCTGAGCTGTGTGGGGTGATGGCGCTGAATTACAGCTCGAATGACAGAGGGGAGGAGATATAAATATTGATGATTCAGATGGCTACCTGAGAGACTGAACAACTCTGTTGTTACCCAGGTCCCGCTGTTGCCTTTGTTAACTGTCCCCGTTGCCATGGCAACTGGCAATTAAATGGCAGAATCCATTTTAACATCAAAGACACGCTGGGATTCGCGAAGCCTGACAATGAAACGGGAACTCCACTGATCAGAGCGAGAAACCAAAACAGATAAGAATGGCACCTGCAGGTCGGCCATCGCTACCTTCCACAGGGTAGGTAGCACGCAGCAGACATTACGCAGCTCACACACTGATAGGGTTTGTATAGAGTCATGCAATCAGGACCGATCACTCATAAATCTGATTATTCTTCAGCTTAGCAAACAGTAATGTGTCCTGTTCTAGTGATTTGTGGACGTGCACCTGGACTGCTTCTCTTTGGTAGACTAAATAATAGTATTTCCCATTTCTAATAACCACCAATCAAAACAAATCACTACATTAATAAGGGTTGGGATATTTTGGGAGCTAGGCCACCCTTAATACCTGAATCATCCAATCACGGTGGAGAGAATGGGTGAATCGTCCAGTCACGGCAGAGAGAATGGGTGAATCATCTGCATTATTTGGCTGGTTAATGGAGCTCTTCGATGTCATCAAACAAAGGGGCTCTGCAGAGCTGAGCACTGTTGGGAGGTAAGGGAGAGGAGACAAGGGGAAATGAGGGGAGGAGAGGGGAGAGGAGGGGAGGGGAGGAGGGGAGGGGGAGGAGGAGGGGAGAGGAGAGGAGGGGGAGGAGGAGAGGGGAGAGGAGAGGAGGGGAAGAGTAGAGGGGAGAGGAGGGGAGGGGAAGAGCAGAGGGGAGAGGAGGAGAGGAGGTGAGGGGAGAGGAGGAGGAGAAGGGAGAGGAGGAGAGAGGAGGGGAGGGGAGGGAAGGAGGGGGGAGAGGAGAGGAAGTGAGGGGAGAGGAGATAAGGGAAGAGGAGGAGAGGAGGAGGAGGAGAGGGGAGGGAAGGAGGAGAGGAGGTGAGGGGAGAGGAGATGAGGGAAGAGAAGGTGACAGCATCCTCCACGGTCCCATCGTGTGTTGAAGGCTCGTGGTGAAAGATAATGAAGAGGCATTAGTGTTTCCTTTGTGGTCTTATTTCAGACCAACGAAACACCTGATAATAACACAAAAACAAGAAAATACAGAAATGATTCCTTAAACGCAGTACAATCCACTGTGATGTTTCACTAGAGTCCTACACTTCACCGCACACTGATGAATTACTGAACTTACTGTGAAAGGATTTTATGTTGTGTTAAGAAAAACATGAAGAAACGGGTAAACAATTTTCTTCTCATGCATGTACATTCAATGACATGGCTAGAAACCAGAAGTGTTTTTCCCACCAAGCAGAAACCGTGTAAGTGTGTAGCGCCACAATATGCTGAATAAAGGAACTGTGGCTTCCATTCAATTTGAGCAGAAGTACCTCAGTTCCAGCCTCGGTGATCTCCCACCTGGCAGGTGTCGCTCCAAGGAGCTTGTCTTCAGTATTCAGAAGCTACTGAATAACTGGATCAGGTGTATTGTGGATTAACTCTGCAATGAGGCAGATCTCCAAGTATTTGGATTGGCACCAGTGTTTTATATGAATGAATAACATTTTCTCTTACTGATAAAAAGTAAACTTCAAACAGCATGTGATAGGCTGCCCCAGAACTTTGAGCCAGTTGACAGGGTTATCTTTTATTCACAACAAGCCCACTGCATGAACAAGACACAGTTCAGCCCATCTCTTCTGAACTCTGTGGTTTCAGTGAATTTTGGGAGGTTTGCATGCAGGAGTTGTGAGAGAAGGAACTGGGTAGGTACACAGGATCTGTAGCGAGGTACCCAGAGCCAGTGGTCCAGCAGGACAGACAGGACATGCATCCACCCTCCTGACCACGTCTCTGTCACACAGCCCTGTGCTTCAGAAGGTGACTCTCTCTATCACACTTCCCTCTCCTTCTGTAGGAGATGGTCTCTGGAACATTGCCCTCACCCTTTGTGGAGCAATCTTGTACCCTTCACACCTTCTCTGTGCACCTTGTGAGTCCACCTGTCATCTCACATCACTCTCATCCCCCTGACCAGAGCTTCACACTGGGCTACATGGATACTCTATACCCATGTACCATGGGGACGATGGATACTCTAACAATGGCCTCTGGATTCCAACCTAATCCTAGCAACATTTGTAGTGAATACAGTGACAAACACACCTGACCTCCAACCGGAACTCTGAATGCTCTGTATATTTGCATGTGGTTATAGATCTGTGAATAAACATGTGTATGCAATTGTCTTCATCTGTACACAGGTAATATGGAGCTACCTACCACAGTTTAATAGTACTTTGGTCAACACATGTTCATTTAAATGTGCTTTACTATGAATATTTACATAAAATTAATATTTACTTACATTTTCTGTCAGTAAGTGAGACACAGCTTGGTTTTCTGTGTTTAAATATGGTTGCATGCTCTTCTGAGGTGGTAGTGAATGTAATGTCACCCCTAGGTTTTCTGGTTCCTTCCGCCTGACACTTCAGCTGCTCTGGATAATATAAGTGGCGTCACCCACGGTGCCCACAGCTCGTGTTACCGGTCCTGGTTGTGAAGTGGAAACCGCTCCAGGCTACCATCTCCCTCAACTCCAGGACAAGCGCTGTGTGAGCACAGGCCGCCTCTGCCCAGCCAGGCTTCTCCCTGCAGGACGTGTAATCCCCGAGTGTCGTCGTGCGCTGTTAAAGCCGCACTGGATTCTAGCAGATCTGTGTGGAACTGGAGTTTGCAGAAAGGGCCACTGCCAGACAGCCTTGTGTTGCGGACTGGAGACCAGTATGGAGGAGGAATGAGTCCAGCTGGTGATGCACAGAAGCACAGCCACTGTCTGACGTTAGAGGTGGCTTGCCTGCATAAACTGTTCTCTGAGCTCACCAGTAGCAAGATGTTGTGGGACAGACTGAATTGGCCTGGAGTGACTCTCCTTAAGGTTGTGAACTATGGTTCATCAATACTGACAATGTCTCAGACATCTCCAGAAATAAACAGTATTTTCTTGAGTAGTAGAGTCCAGTATTCTCACCTCAGGCCACTCGGTGTACATCTACCGCTACTAGGAATGCATGTCCTCATTGTTGACCAGCAAGATCATGAATTGTGTGTAGAGTTCCACGTACCCAGGTCTGGGTCTGAAGCAAGGCCTGGCCTGTCATTCTTTGACCTTGTTGGCAAGAATGACAGCTACTTGCCTGTGGCTCATCTCATTGATGATTCCAGTAAGTCTCCGATAGCTGTGGGCTACAGATTTCATATGCAGAATGTTTGGTTACATGCGTGTGGCGCATCAAGGACTCTAGAGTAAACGTGGTTAACTATGACCTACAACCCACCCCCTAACAGGCACCCCACAATCCCAACAAATCCCCATTCTGTACCACGATTATTAGTTTTGTCATGTCTGGTGTTGTGGTATCGGTTGGGCTGACGTCACAGTTAAACGCCGCATTAGAGTAAAGCGGCAGGCCTCCACAGTACCCTGTTTGCGTTTGTGTGATCTGCAGGGATTGGCTAGTCAAACGAGCACATGAGTACAGGGTAAAGAGCAGCGTTGTGTAGTAAACAGTGTAATCGTATGCTTCCTCTGAGAGAAGATCTCTCTGCCAGCTGAACAGAACCATGAGCCAGTAGTAGTGGGCCAGGAGAGGACATTTCTATCTACAGATACTGACGCAACTTTTTCACTGTAGACTTTGCGCTTCTTGCTCAATTTAGACACTGTTCTGTCCAGCAACGCCACTGAATTTCCCCTCATCGATGGGTCGCATATGGAAGAGAACAGAACAGGTGCCAAGTGGTGTATATGTCAGTGATTCAGCACGAGGGTTGTGGTGAGTCAGGAGTTGCTGGGATGCTACTACTTGCTCCTTTGTTTTTTGAAACAATGACCTGTTTTGCACTCATTCCCACCTGCACAGTGTGGTATGTGGACCTGTTCTTGTCGGTTCCCATACCACGGCTCAACCTTCTCTACTAACTAATGAAGCCAGATGTAACGTGGGCTGAGCCGTGTTAGAAGGTATCATCCTCACTTTCTTAGGAGATTTTGTGCAGTCCAGCATAGAGGTTGTGTCTGAGGTATTCTAACAAGTCTTCAAAAAAATTCCCTTCTGAAGTCTTAAGCCAAAGTCTTCCAGATGTCTCAGCACTGCATCCAGGTCTAGCAGGTGTTTGGCTTCATTACCACCTGATACAAAGATGTCATCCAAAATGCAGACCACAGCAGGTGGCTCTGGCCAGATCTGGTGCAGAGTAAGTGTGTGGGGGAATTCCAAATGCCCTCCTGCCTTGTGCTTGTGAGGACTTTGTGGTTTACCTTCATTTCTGGAGTTATGCATGAGATGGCTCTAGTTTACTGAATCACTGGCCTCCTTCTAGTGAGGCAAGAAAGTATTCAATATGTTGTGTATGATACGGTTCAAGGTGGTGTGCTGGAGCAGGAGTAACGTTAGCGATTCTCACTGAACCAGTGAGCGAAAGAAGGGGCCCGGTCACAGAATGGCCGGCAGCTTTTGGTGCAAATGGAGCAGTTCAGCCTCTGAATGACTCATGGTTGGCAGAATTTGGGTTTGTGCTCAGGTTTCATTGACATGCTTGCTTGAGCGACTCTCCTAACCCATGTTCTGTTCAGAAGAGCACCACCTGTTTGGCAACACCACCAGGGTGGTTCGGCCTCCTGGCAGCTCAGCTTAATTCCTCTCAGTAGGCTCAGAGCAAAAGGTGTAAGTGTGTGTGTGTGTGTGTTGTGTTGTGTGTGTGTGTGTGTGTGTGTGTGTGTGTGTGTGTGTGTGTGTGTGTGTGTGTGTGTGTGTGTGTGTGTGTTGGTTGGACAAATAATTACATTTATTACAGGGGACATAGTTTCTGTACAAATGATGAATGTATCATTTTTTGTGAAACTTTAGCGCTGATCTGATCTACCACTCACACGTGAAGGACACACGTGAAGGACACACGTGTAGAACCGTTGAGTCTTCTTCCTGGTGTCACTTATGTTCCATTCTGGCATCTCTCATTACCGAATGTTTTTGTTTTTGTTGCCATTGTTTTGGTTGTTAGTTTGTTTGCTCTGTTGGCCTATATGGTTATTATCCTGTTATTATCATGTTATTATCCTGTTATTATCTTGTTAGCATCCAGTTAGAATCCAGGTGATTCATTTCCCCAGCTAGGGTTTTTGCACAAGCGTTTGTGTGCATTTAAATCACTGGGTCCCTACAACTCCCATGCCACTGTGTCCATTTAAACAGCGATTAACGTGGGTTTTTAAATGTCAGCACCATCCCTGTTAAAAGCACTTTTATACTGCTGTATTTACACACACATTTAGGAGCTGATCCTTAGATTGCCAGAACATTTCTAACACACAAAAGGCCAGTAATTAATTCATATATAAACATACAGTAAAGACTGAGTTTCCAGGGGCAAGGGCTAAATTCACATTACAAGCCTTATTGCTCAGTTCTTGACTGTTCACACTGTAGTCTGTAAGTGACCCATATCTGTCGTCATGGTGAACAGACATTTGCCATGTAAGGACCTGTACATGTGCGTTTGTAAAACCACTACATGCTTAATCTGAATGCAAACAGGTTCAATAGCAAAGAGCAAATAACAAAACGAACTTAAAACTGACACAAACATTCCATTCAGTAGAGCTCAGCTGGGAGTTTATTAGCTCTTGAATATTAGAACAAGGGGTGTCCAAGGACAACGGGGCTGATTTAGCAGGTGCCGTTAGAGCCAGGTGAGTGGGGGCGGAGTCAGCAGTAACAGGACCGAGATGCAGACTGCAGTGATGGGACTGCCATGCCCAAAACAGGACTGTGAGGCAGAAGGCAGTCTCCACCTGAAGAGAGTGATGTTAAAGTAAACAAACATGACGTTTCTCACTGGACTCATATGGCCCTGAATCAGATATGGGTCTGATTTAGGACTACATCTGAAAAATGGCCCAAATCTAATAATGCAAAAAATCACATCTATTTTATATATAGGCAAAACCAATGCAGTGTGAACATTGCTAATGAAACACATCTTGTATCTCTATCTTTTAATTTGGAATCATTCAGTGTTTCCCATTGCTACAGTCACCAGAAGGACTTGTGCTACTTGATCATCTGCTTTGTTCAGCCAGGACTGTCCTTCACTCCACTGTCTTCCACACTAAATTCTAAACTCACAATACTGTGACCGTGGCATGTTATAATGGGAGTACAAACTACACTAAAACACATGTTCAGTAATTTAGCTAAACAGACGAAAGGAATGCATTATCACACTCAACCCTGTCCTTAACTGAAGTTAAAATACCTCACGTGTGTAGCACCACCATATGTTGAACACAGGAACCAGAGGCTTCACTGATATTGTTTTGGCAGGAATGCATAACAGATTTAATAATTTTTTTGTTTGTTAGACGTCTGAGGAAGAAGGACTTTACACAATATCACCAACGCTAAAAGCACCATCTACACACACTCGACGGCTCCTCAAGCCCTTTCCTGATACTGAAAGGGCTGATGGCATATTCTGAGAGCCATAACCATTACTTTGAACACATTTGGTAATAATTGAGATGATTCTAACAGTTGAGATTGTGATGAATTTGTGTAGCGCAGTTTGCTCTCACTCCTCGACAACGCCTGCATATTTACTTACGCAAGAATTAGAGTCATGAAAAGCCCCGCCCACTTCATCTCCCCCTCCACTCCATTTGCCTAGTCTTCCTCCCTCTCTCCCCCCTCTCTCTCTCTCTCTCCCCCCTCTCTCTCTCTCTCCTTCTTTCTCTCTCTCTATCTCTCTCCCTCTCATGATCTCCCACTCATGTCACGAGCAGCCGTTTCCCACCCCATTTTCAGCTTTGAAGATATCAAAGCCCGATCAGGACCCGTCCCCTGGCGTCTGGAGTCCGTCTGGACCCCGGTGCCGTGGTGCAGGTGGTCATCTCTCTCTTTCATCAGGGAGCTGATAGGCGGGGCAGTGTGAGGCGGCCGGAGCCGGTGGCGTTGGGGGTCAGAACCCGGCAGCCCGGATCAGATGAGATAGGCTTTGATTCTCGCCGAGAGCCTGAGGTGCCTGAACGGTTCAGATCCAATTTCGGACGATTTCTTGCCCTCTCTCTCAGGGCGGGAACCTGCCCCTCTCTCTCCCATCTCTACGGGCCTCTAGTGTGAAGCTGGTCCTCAAACCTGGAGACAGCCAAGAGTTCGTGTTCTGGTGTAATTTCGGACACCATCTTAGCTGATCAGTGGCAGATGGCTACTGCGCTACCACAAATGCCTTTACTAGACCACTGAACTTGTGGGATGGCTGGACGCCTGCCCTGACCATGACTCACACCATAACAAAATGAAGCCCGCGCTGATGACCTATCGGAGCAGCTGGACCTTCGTGATACATTCCAACTGCGCCAGGGGTGCGCAGATATAATCTGGTCTGGGGCCCCGAAAGAAGACGCGGCAGATGAGGCACCGTCGTGCTCAGCAGCCCATTCTCATTCAGCAGCCAGCCTCATCCTGATAATGAGGTGGATCTCAATTACGGTGCTGTGGCAGGAGCTGTGAAAGGCACCGGCGGGGCTTCCGCAACGCTGCCCCTCAAGGCCCTTCAAGCCCCCTCGTCCAAATTGAACCGATGGAGCAGAAAAGCCATTTTGATTTTCACCCGCACCGCCTCCGCGAGGGGACCGGGGTGTGGGCGGGGTGTGGGCGGGCCAAACCGCGGAGCCCCGGACGGCCGACGGCTCTGACGAGGCTCACCCTGCGGCCCCATCTCAGGTGTGGTTCATAGGGGCATAATTAGATTTGCGTTGACAGTCTGTTGACACAGAATATATTAATTGGGGCGCCTTGGATTGACAAGCATTTAGATCAGACACATCATAAATGCATGAACCACAGCACGGAGAGGAGTGGGGACTAATTGCACAGAGGCCCACAATTATGGCTTACTTGATTAATGGCGCCTCCGGTCACCAGCATATGGCAAGGTTGACCTCACGGTTATTGAGTTAGAAGGCCAATCAGAGAACAGCGGGGTTGTCAGGTGCTGCGTCGGGGCTGGATGAAACTTTTTCTTGTGCCGCCTTCATAATGTCATTTTTCACACTATGTACATTTGCACATTGTGCATTTGTTGTAAAATCAAGTGGTGCGGTGCCACTGTGTTAATATTCTACAGATCAGCTGCAGCAGGGAGGTTGGGGTTATTACTGCAATAGCAAGGATGTTTATTACTGCAACAACAATGCTCATAAATGTATACGTTTAATCATTACTCCCTGAAAATGTCCAGAGTAACTCATGCTGCTCTTCGTTTGAATTCCACAGATATAGTCGGGAACAGTCTGGGTCTCCACGGCTTGCAGGCGGAGTCCGGTCAGCTGGCCTCAGAACACCAGGACCGGTCCCCAACCCAGCTCCACTACCACAGCCGGGTCCAGCACCGCAGATTCTCCATGGAGGTCTGTAGCACTACACCTGCACAAGCACTAACCTCCCCACATAAGCAATACCTTTCTATAGAAAGCATTAATATACAACACATATCTAATGTTGTATAACAAAACAAAGCAAATGCATTCCACTAAAGCCTGAAGAAACAGTGTGGACGTTGCATCTGAATGCTGTTCTTAACTCAGCATATATGATAACATAGCCATGGTGGCTCGTTATAGAAGGAGAATCCTGAAAGAGAATCCAGGATCTCTGTTGTAAATGCCAGCACCATCCTTCTAGAGGTGACCTCCACCGCACGGAAAAAACAAACAAACCCAAACAAAACTCCCACCAAATGGATTCTGTTAGAAGGAGACAACAGATGAATCAAAGCTCTCCCTCAACACAAGTCTGTCCACTGTCGTCATCTCCCTCCGCCTCCTCCTCCGCCTCCTCTTTCTCTCTTTTTCAAGCTGCCATTACACAGCCCCCCCCCCCCCACCCCCCCATCCCCTCCTCTGCTCCCTGACCATGTGTGAAGGACGAATACAAGCTTTTCATTACGGACCACTCCTTCATGACACGTCTGCCAGAGGGCTGCGTAAAAGATGGAGACTTCACCTAAATGCGGGCGACGGGTTATTTTTAAGCTGGGCCCCGTATCACGGTGGAGACTTCAGATTGGGAGCCTCTCAGACCCCGCTGTCAACCCTTGTGTTCGCCAGCCATGTATCTCCAGGAGGAAAATTGCTGTGAATACCCTCTCCATTTGGAAACCCAGTGGGCTTCTCCCAGCTCTCTGCAAGCTTTTATCTGCCGCGTGCACCCTTATTTCAGTCCCTGAGGGGTCCGGGGTGAGAGGGGAAGGGAGAGACCGCCTTTCTTTTACGTTGCGGTAAAGTTTTATTGTGTCACCACACACACAACCCACTCAAAAGGAGGAAGGACCCGCAGTCCAGGTCGGTCCTCCTGTCAAGGCAGCTGAAGTATGTTCACCAACTTTGACTCTTGTAAGTTTTCAGGGTTAGAGCTTTTCACAGAACTATTCTGTAATTTATCAACATTTTTTTCAAGCAGATCTTTAAGGTTTCCTAAAGTAACCTCTCATACTTACTCTTGCTTATGAGAACATTTCAAGCTCGCCACCAAAGGACAAGCAAGGTTGGCTGTAGCCACAAACACACCACCACACCTGCTGTTCGGGAGCCTTTGTCTTTCATTTTCATACTCCACTGTTCTCAAACTACAAAGCTATTGAATTCACCTTGACGTTCTGTACTAAACACCTTTGGTGCATGATTTAGTTGACAGCATGCACATATTTGATGCATGTGTGTTTGTGTGTTTGTGTGTTTGTGTGTGTGTGTGTGTGTGTGTGTGTGTGTGTAGGATGTCAGTAAGCAAATGTCTCTGCCCATGGATATTCGCCTGCCACCAGAGTTTCTGAAAAAACTGCAGACGGAGAGTCCTGAGGCAAAACCACTCAGCCGCATGTCCAGACGAGCCTCACTGGTCAGTACCTGTCTCACACACACACACACACACACACACACACACACACACACACACACACACACACACACACACACACACACACACACACACACACACACACACAACCACACACACACACACACACACACAAAGAAGACACTTCCCAGAATCCAACCAAGTATTCACATGATAACAGTGAACAGGGCTGGATGTCCATATTAAATTGTGAGGGACTAAAAAAGCATCTTTTCTGGAGTTGTGCCTGTGGTGGAGAACTGGCCTAAAATACCTCACGTTGGTGATAAAGTGATCAAATGCTGTTTTAATCCAGGTCTGATTTCAGTGTTCCAGGCTGATTCCAGCTGAAGCATATGACTGTAAATCTGTTCATGCAAAGTATTTTGGGGGCCATAAAACCGAAAGAGCGTGGGACACATTACTGAGCATCGGTGGCATTCCCATAGCCCACCAGCACACAGACATGTGTTTGTCATTTCCAGTCTGACATCGGCTTTGGGAAACTGGAGACCTATGTGAAGCTGGGGAAACTGGGAGAGGTGAGTCGTCTTCGTCTCTGAGTTGGAACCATGCAGATTATTTAAGCTTTCGGGTTTCTGCCAAAGTAAAACATGCCCTCATATTTGATACACCCACCAGTGTTAAACGTCCAGGGACAAACGACAGGCAAAGTAATTGGGAATCCATGCAGACTGGGTTCTTGCAAACAGCAGTACTCTTCTTGTTATCTTGTGCAGACTCTTGGTCTGCCTTAATATGAGCCACTGTGGTACAGAGAAGGCTCATCAATCCATTCTCAAAGCCATGCTGCACAGAATCCGTCAATTTCCCATTAACTGCAAGAAAACATGCACGCTAGGAGGGCTGGAAAATAACGCGCTCTGCCCCGCCTGCGTGATGGGACCGTCACTTTCATGGATGCTTTACTAAAAAAGGGATTGTCTGGAATATCAGACACGGACAGTCTTGCCCAGCTGATAACAAGCTGAAATGTACCAAAGTGAATAGTAAATCAGTGTGAAGGCTTTAATGTATTATACGTTTATTTTTTAATGAAATCTGATGTGCATTGACTTGGTGAAGCAAGTGGAGTATCATTGAGGGTCAGGAGCAGAAAACCCAAATGACTGAAATTAATGAGAATGAATCTGCCCTTTCCTTTAAAGTCCCTCTTCCTCATCCTCATCCTCTCTCTCACACACACACACACACACTCCTTTTCCCACACATGAACACAAACAGCACATAACCCTGCTGTATTCATCTCAGCTCCTCACTCTGTCAGTTTCCAGACCTTTTATTTCTTCGATGTGTGCCACGTTTGATGTCCGCCTTTTTCACGACCGGATGCATCTGACGCGTCTCGCGAGAAGGAGAGGGTTGTTTTATGCAAATCAAGGGTATTTAAATGCTTATTTCTACAACAGGGGACGTACGCCACGGTGTTCAAAGGACGCAGCAAACTGACAGAAAACCTGGTGGCCCTGAAAGAGATCCGTCTGGAGCACGAGGAAGGAGCGCCGTGCACGGCCATCAGGGAAGGTAGTGTCCTCCCCGAGATGCCCCGTCTACCCCAGAATAACTGCCGATTTCTAAGCTCCCTGGTTGTTAAAGCTCCAGATTGCAGCCAGGAGTACAAATCTTAGCCTAGTGAGCCGCAGGCTTCCTCTCCCCCGGGCCTGAGTTTCTCCCGCTAAATGAGAGGGTGTTTACGTGAGAGGAATCACAAAAGAGTTTGTGCAACGTGAATCGAGGCTGCCCCCCAGTGGTCATACTGGGAGATGGCCGCACAGGCCGGGCACAGCCCAGGGATCTTGTGTGCTTTCGCGTGCAACACCGCATGGCTGAAATAGGGATGCACTCCAGTGAGGAGAGGGGCACTTGCAGGGTGTTGATGCAGTGGTGGACTGATGAGTGTTCAGGACAACGACGGTACAGTCCCTCGTGTTTGTGTTGCCGTAGTTTCGCTGCTGAAGAACCTCAAGCACGCCAACATCGTGACGCTGCATGACATCATCCACACTGACCGCTGCCTGACGCTGGTCTTCGAGTATCTGGTAAGACTCTCCGTCCTGTCCTACACACTCGGCTGATCGTTCTAAAAAAAAGAGAGTAGGAGTGATGCTCTCGTATGCTTGCGCACATGAAAGTGTGAATGTGATAGAGCAGCGGGCAGGGGCAGGAGAATCCCTGGGTGGGTCTGCACTTCACACACACCTCTGAAGATGTGCTCTCTTTTCGCAGGACAGTGATTTGAAGCAGTACCTAGACAACTGTAGAAACCTCATGAGTATGCACAATGTGAAGGTGCCTCGGGTGCTTCCATCCATCACCTCCCAGTCAAAGGAATCCAATTTCCACATTAATTCCTCAACAATAACTCTTTTTGTTTATGGTATCAATTTTTACCTCAGAGCTTAGTTTTATATTAAGCCCCTCCCCTACCCGTCTCTCTCCGCCCCTCCTTCTCTCCTCACTAGGTCTTTATGTTCCAGCTTCTACGTGGCTTATCTTACTGCCACAAAAGAAAAATTCTACACAGAGACCTCAAGCCACAGAACCTGCTCATCAACGACAAGGGGGAGCTGAAGCTTGCTGACTTTGGTGAGAGCCTTTCAGTCGATTACGCCAGCGCATTCCTGCTGCCTCCCCTCCCCTCTCCTGCCCTCTCCTCTCCTCCCTTCTCCTCTCTTGCCCTCCCCTCTCCTCCTCTCTTGCCCTCCCTTCTCCTCTCCTCTCCTCCCCTCTCCTCGCCCTGTTCCACTCAGTGTCTGTGTGCTTCAGAAGTTTCAAACCGCATAAATCTCACGACGGCGATGGGCCAATTACCGGGTAACCGAGCAGCATTTGTTTCTTGCCTCAAGAATGTTGCTTGTCCCTCTCTGACTTCTTAGGCTTGGCGAGGGCAAAGTCTGTCCCCACGAAGACGTACTCAAACGAGGTGGTGACTCTATGGTACCGGCCTCCTGACGTTCTGCTGGGCTCCACGGAGTACTCTACGCACATAGATATGTGGTGAGGAGTTACTGCTCCACACACATACCCTACCCATCACAATACTATACACCCTATACATACCCTACACCCTACTCACCACACTACTACATACCCTACACCGTACTCGCCACACTACTACATACCCTACACCCTACTCATCACACTACTACATACCCTACACCCTAGACGTCAGATTGGCTACTGTGTATGTCAATCTAAATACAACCGTCGGTGCAGATGGACGATAGCCTGTCATTCATCCACTACTTTTTAATGTCATGCGATCGACCCACACTTCCTTCGACCGGTAGATCGCGATCGACATATTGGGCACCCCTGCCCTACACCCTATTCATCACACTATTACATACCCTACACCCTATTCATCACACTATTACATACCCTACACCCTATTCATCACACTATTACATACCCTACACCCTATTCACCACACTACTACATACCCTACACCCTATTCACCACACTACTACATACCCTACACCCTATTCATCACACTATTACATACCCTACACCCTATTCACCACACTACTACATACCCTACACCCTATTCATCACACTACTACATACCCTACACCCTACCATCACACTACCACCCTACCCATCCCATTACTAAATACCCTACTAATCACACTACCACCCTACGCATCACAATATTACATACCCTACAAATCGCACTACTTAATATCCTACAATTATACTACTACATACCCTACCCATCACAATATCACACACCCTACTAATTACACTACTACATACCCTACCCATCACAATATTAAATTTCCTACTAATTACACTACTACATACCCTACCCATCACAATAATACATTTCCTACTAATTACACTACTACACACCCTACTAATTACACTACTACATATCCTACCCATCACAAAACTTCATCCATACCCATCACTGCTAGACTCTCTGGCTTACATCTCACATAGGCACATGTAAGTCTTATTCAATGAAAATGGAATAGCAGTGATGGTCTCATGTTTGCTCTCACATGACCTTTGGATTACAAGTGAGGGAAACGCTGTCTTGATAAGTACTGACACCTCAGTACCTCAGTACCTCAGTATATCTCAGGGGTCCACGTGCGCTGGGGCTCCTGTGGGTACTGTGCTACACCATATATCTCAGGGGTCCACGTGCGCTGGGGCTCCTGTGGGTACTGTGCTTCGTCTCACGTGCAGGACGTTGGCTCTTATTCCTCAGGTTGTATGAATTGTTGACACAGTGATAGACACAAATGTTTCTATTTCTTTTTTCCCCCATTTTGTTTGTTTAAAACCCAGACTCTAGTGTTCAATAAAAAGCCCTGTGTGTTTCAGTAATCCTGGGGATTAGCCCAGGAGCTAATCAATCCGTGTGTGACGGCGGGCACATGTCTCTTCCTGATATCTACAGCTCACAGACTTCTCATGGCCCCATTCCAAATGAGTGGGAATCCAACTGTGCTGCAGAAGCCATCTTTAAATTCACCTTAACCGCAGCCAGAAAATCTGTTAGAATCCAGTCTTTCATGCAAATTATCCCTGCTGCGTGGAAATGTCAAGATTTATTCGTTTATTTTGGAATGAATGAGGGGTCGCCGTTTCTCCCCAGGCGCGCGCACACACACACGCGTGAACATGAAAGGAATCAAGCAGAGCATGGCATTGTGTGTCCAAATGACGGTTCCTTGTCTCGGGTTCAGGGGCGTCGGGTGCATTCTGTACGAGATGGCGACAGGGCGGCCCATGTTTCCCGGCTCCACCGTCAAGGAGGAGCTACACCTGGTATTTCGTCTTATGGGTACGACATTTGACAGCCTCTAGAGAAAAAATAGATTTTAGCCAGTTCATGGTAACTTTACCTCATTTTCTTTAAATATGTTGCATTATGCACCAAGAGTTGTCATGTGTTTGGGATGGGAAAGACGCATGCAGTGAAACACCAAAGCCCTGAAGACTGATGCTCTAGGGAAGCCAGATCCATAGAAGGCCTTGTTTGTTTAGCATGGTCAGTAGCCATAAGTGAGACACTCTAATCATTTACACCAGGAACAAATGAATCTGACTCTCTCTATCCAGGGACCCCGACTGAAGAGACATGTCCGGGGATCACAGCTAACGAGGAGTTCAGGTCCTACCTATTTCCCCAGTACAGAAGCCAACCTCTTCTAAATCACGTTCCCAGGTAACTGAAGTTCATAGGAGCGCCGAGCAGCTGGGCAGAAACCCGAGCAAAATCTTTCCTCTTTGCATTCACTGTGCCAAATGAAGCACACCTAAGCATATGAATTATGAACCAATTCAGTACCTGAAGCCCATAAAACAGCCACTGTTTGGAATTTATCTTGCCGAATTCCAAGGAGCTTTGAATAATGAACAAAGGGGCAGCCTGCTAATGAGTGTAGGTCTTGTGATATTATTTTGCAAAGCTGCAGGAGACTTTATTTATTTATTTATTTATGCCATTTGGCTGGAAGTCTTTACTTTTTTTTTCCCTTTACGTGCAACCACAGGCTGGACACCGAAGGTATCGATCTTCTCACAGCTCTTCTGCTGGTAAGTGCAACCAACTTTTTAAAGGTGGATGAAAAAATGACCTTTTGCTTTTAAAGTTTGTTGTTGTTCACAGTACAAGCTGAACTTCTTCTGTGTGTCCTTTAAGCCAGTGTTTAGTCAGTAGCATTTCCCACTAGGTACACACACAAATTTAAGGAGCATTTTAAAAAGCCAGCATGGCTGGGAAAAATACGCGTTAAATGCAACAACATGAAGCAGTTAACAGCAACACTGACGCTTAACCTTTAGGAAGATTTAAATGTAAAAATCCGATATAATGATTTTTAAATATGGCCGCTTACGATACTGTAAGGCCCTCTGAGTCGGATAAACAGCCCTGAAGTAAAATACATCAACAATTGTAATTTTCCACTGAAAATCCCTTTTAATCCACAACTATGGTTCATTTATATGCAGAAGTCAAAGCTATTTCCAAAGATGAACACTCTGCAATTGGGAAACACAGCCATAAAAAAAATCCTTCTGAAAACAGCTCCTGGGAGATAATGAGAATAGCCCTATCTGACAACACAAGTAATCAGCCCATACATCCTGTCCTTTGTCCTGCTGATACCCTGCTGTAGCCTACAGATCCATAAAATTCCTAATGAGCACACGACATGAGCAAAGGCCAGCAAGGTGCTTTATAAAGCCAGGGATTCACTCCTACGTGGATTCATAGATATCCCCTGGTAGAAAAAAAGGGGACCTCGTTAAGAGCTCAGTAGAAGAGCTCGAGCGAGCCTGTCTGTGCCACACAGGCGCGGGTCGCTAATTAAAGTCTGGGCTCGGGTGTGTGCCGCGAGCTCTTCACTGGCTGCGTGCTTCTGAAAGTCCCATCAGACTTAGCGAGAGCAGCGTCAAAGTGGCATATAGCGATATCAAAACACATATAAACAAAGACAAACTGAAAGCTCTAAATCCTACTTCAGTCAAGCGTAGGAGGCAGGAGAACTTCTTGAGCGTATAGGCTTGTGCGTATAGGGAGCGCGCAGAGCAATCGTATGCTTATGTTTAAAAGGCAAAGCATATTTTTTTTTACTAAATTCTTTGTTGTTTCAAACTCCACACTAGTGAGATGCGCGCGTTTGTCTCCAGGTATGCATCTCTCGGCGCGTGCATCACACGCAGAGTGAGCAAAAGGTGACCTGTCAATATGATGAAAGAGCACGGCGTGCTGCGGAGCGCGTGATCTGTTAATGGTGACAGCGCCCTTAATGAGTCCGAACCTCGCACCTGTTTCTCATCAGACCCCGCTGACTGATCGCGCGGTCCCAACACCGCCGCCGCTCACACAATCGCTCTAATGCGCCGCTCATTTGAAACGCCGCCAGCACCCGCGAAGACATTTTATACCTTGAGAAACACGACAGTTGTGATTGGTGGTTCATCGGGGAATGGTTTTATAGGCGAGGGATCAGTAAGCCAGCACAGCCGCACCAACGCCGAGCTATTAACAAAGAGCAGCGTGAAGAGACGGATCTGACGCACGCGCACTCATTAACGCACACCTGTAGAATGGAGATTGCACTCAACACGCACACAAATATACACGGTAACGATGGCTCCGTAGCACGGGGAAGGAACCGGATATACTCCCCACTCGGTGCTCCCGTTTAATTTGTAGTCACATACATAGCCTACATATGTAATTGCGTTTCCCTGCTACTTCCCGTGTTAACTTTTCAACCACTACTTGAATAAAACAGCACATGCGCAAACTATTTGTGGTGCTTATAAAAAAATTGCCAATTTCCATAGGAGAAATATCTGCCAAGTTTAAAGGGAATTTCAAAGTTAACAGTATTTCAACGGCATACATTTTTCAACAAACAGTATTTTAAAGGGGTATTAGCCTGGTGTAATTGTTAAGAGAGGCGGCAGCCGTAACCTACATGACATACAGGCGTCACGTGCACCCAGCAGGTTCCGGTCTTTTCCGTGTCCGGTCTTTGCTGCAGCTCCTGGGGAATCGATTGAAAAGTTGTATCAAATGAACAAGCCGAAATAAAGTAGACTGTATGGATCGATTGGTAATGGTAAATGCCTGTGAATCAATTTTATTTTTTGGTTTTGCTTACTTAACATTGTTAAAAAAAACAGCAATGACTTTGCTTAGACTTTCATTTTAGCTAAAAATAAATATCAGAGATGATCAAACTGTTTAGCAAATAAATGAAACACTTAATACCACCAAGCAAGATGTTTAATCGAGTGAAGTTGAGCTCATGTCATGATGAGTCCTGACATCATGCACATACACCTGCGCACTGTTCTTGATTCATGTCCTTCTACCTGTCTGTACAGTACGACACCAGGAAAAGAATCTCAGCTGACACATCACTGAAACACGCCTACTTCCTCAGCCTCGGGGAGGACATCCACTCCTTAGCAGATAGTGAGTACCCTCCCCTCAGTGAGCAGGCTCTCCACTGGCCCCTCCCCCTCTATAACCCCTCCCCCTCTATAACCCCTCCCCATCTGCCTCCAGCTGCCTCCGTGTTCTCACTGAAGGATGTGCAGCTCCAGAAGGATCCTGGCCAGCGTAGCTCCGTGTTTCACCCCCCAGGTACCGTGATCCAGCTCCACCCCGCCTCCTGCCTCCACTTAATTACCTAAAGCCCCGATACTCAATCCTGGCTCTGGAATCCAAAGCCAGTCTAGGATTTTGCAAACACTGAACAATTAATTCAGTTGATTAGCCACTGTGCCATCACACCTGGCTCCTCAGTGATGGTAGTGAGGAGAATCTGCAGTATCCTTCCTTCAGGGAACAAGGAATTAATAGTATGGGCCTACAGCACACAAAATCCAACAGCTCATATGAGGCAATTTAACACATAAGAGTTCGTTCAGAACTGTAAGAATTCATTCAACCCTGTAAGAGGCGACCCAAGCATGTTCGAGATTACTAAAACCTATGAGGCAATTCAACTCTGTAAGAGGGAGTTCAGCACTGTAAGAGGCAATCCAACTCTAGAAGAGGCAATTCAACCCTGAAAGAGCTGGTTCAACGTTATAAGAGCTGGTTCAACGTTATAAGAGAGGGTTCAATATTGTAAGAGGAGTTTCAGCATTGGGTTTTTTTTCCTGCATACTCATCCCACATTTCTTCTTGATGTCAGGAGAACCTTTCTCCCCTCACAGCATCAAAGTCTCATGCTTGGTTTTTGTACTGTAAGGCTGTGGTCTCTCCCTGAGTCGTAGGGGTCCACTGCCCTGCACCGCTTCAGGTTTCTCTTGCTCTGAGCCCTTGATCCTCCTGGAGAAGAGCTTGATAATGATGTGGAGAGTTGGGGCGTGTGGCTGTGGTAGGGCAGCAGAGACGTCCTGAAATGGTGCCGAGCAGTGAAGCCTCAACTGTGAGAATCAATCAGTCTTCAGTCATATGCTGAAGTAATAATTAAAAGAGCTCATTGACTTGATGTTCAAACGTGATACGCAGCGGCCTGACTAGGTGTAGTTCCGACTGCTTCCTCCCAAACTCAGGTCGGGGCAAGAACCGACGACAGAGCATCTTCTAAAGGCTGGAGGGAGAAGACGGAGCCGTATGCACAACAGGACAGAACCCACCTGCCTATCTGTGTCCAGAAACGTTCTCTCCTTTGCACACGCACATGGCTGATGAACAGGAAATTGGTCATTTTACACATAACACAGATTGAGGTCATCACTGTCTCATTGTATTTTAGACAAAATTACCCAGCCAGAATGAAGCCTCTTGTGACTGCACCTAACTGCCCCCGCCCCCCCTCCTGCCCCGCCCCCCCTCCTGCCCCGCACCCCCCTCCTGCCCCCACCCCCCCCCTCCTGCCCCGCCCCCCCCTCCTGCCCCCACCCCAGGAACAATCCCAATGTTCCATATTGAGATCTATAAATAAGAAGAAGCAATGAAATGCACACTCCTTTATCTTTCACTTTATCTTATGAAAATTATACACAAATCCTTATGAAAACAGTTATTCGGACATCCAAGATTTCTCTAAATCTAGCCTGCACAACCAGTAAAATACAGCAAGCAAAAGCTTTCCTAAAAAGCTGCTTCAAATATGAAATATCATTATTGTGTCTATGACTACAGTGTTAACGCTACAGAGTATGTCACACACAGACAGGGGACTGGTAAATATTTCTGACAGAGAAAATGGAGTTCATCTCTATCTTGCACACAGTGTAGTTCTTTCAAATTTTTGGCTAGTAACCGCAGGATTCTTGTGCGTGTACTGTGCGTGTGGGAGATCATTTAACTCCCTGTTCTTTGATGAGTGAGAATTAATTTGGTTTATTTATATTTCCTTTTCATTTTTTATTTGTCACGTGAATTTGCTGACTGTGCATGAACACATGCGTAATATATTTAATACTGACTCTAAATACCATTATCCATCAAAAATGATTTACTTATTTAAAAGAACTTGTGAATGACTGCACATTTAAAGAGTTACACACCTGTAAGGGTTTAACACTCCTTCAGTTCACACATTAGAATGAAATCATAACTTGAGCCACCAGTTCATATTTTGAAAAGGTAGTTTTATCTGAACACTGTCACATTTTACCTCTGAGATAAAGCGTGTGAAGGTGCCTTTGTATAAACTACAGTTACTGGTCCAGCATTAGATTTTTTAAGTAATAATGTCTATTTTAATATTCTTATGGGATACATTTGTTGTTCTTCACAAATAAGTGCGATATAATGGTTGGTATGATGAATTCCTATACTGTGTTTGCACATGGTATCCCAGAGTCCTCTTGGGCTACTGATATTCGTCCTAACATTGTTCCCTTTTCATCTAGTGTAAAAGTCCTAACATTAAAGCACTAAATATTTCTAGTGAAAAGGCCATTGAGAATCATAGTGGTGTTGTGGTATTGAATTTAAAGTAAAAAATAAAAAAGCACTGTATTTCAGAGGCCAGGAGTCAGAAAGAATCAAAAGCACAGGGACAGAGAGAGAGAGAGAGAGGGAGAGGGAGAGAGAAGCGTGAGGCGGAGTCTATGAGGTGGTGGTGGTGGTGGTGAAGCACCCAGCCAGGTTGTTCCCCTCACTGTTCTTATTTTGTTCTAGCATTACTGCAGCAGATATTCTCCAATATGTGAGTTTTGTGGTAAATGAAAATATTTTAAATAATATATTGGAAAGAATAAATATGAGTATTTTAACATGTGTTTTCTTTATTCTAAGTGATTTTTGCCAGAAAATTAAGACAACTATTAAATGACTTTAGATTATGTCTAAATGTTTTATAAAAGATTTAGATTTTTGTATAAAATGTGAAATTAAATATTTTGTGTGATATGTCTATTATATTTCAATATACTGATGCTGAATGTATTGTGACTGCTGAAAAAGCCAAAAGTGATTGAATAAATAATAACTAAATAAATTATAAAGCTCCATGCCATATGACTGAGCATGAACTTTGTACGGTATGTATTAATGAGGAGAACAGACCTCGACAATCTCATCCCACAGTCTGCATGCGCTGGGATGGTGGGGTGTGTGTGTGCGCGCGTGTGTGTGTGACAATATAGGCTATCCAAATTCATAAAGCAATTTAATCAAAATAATACTCTACATTTCATTTTCAACACACTACAAATTCATAAATAGAACACCATCTTAAAACACTGCAAAGTGCAAATAGTACACCTATTATTGGAACCACTTTTAGTATAACTATGTAAACCTATGATTAGAACCAGTTTTAGTATGACTATGTAAACCCATTATTGGAACCAGTTTTAGTATGACTAGGTAAACCTATTATTGTATTACTAGACCAACTAGATATTGTGTTACTAGATCAACAGTTACTGTTGCTATGTTGGATAAGCTACCTTTTGGAACAGGAAATGTTGTGAATGATGATGTTTTGTACAAAAAAATACTTTAAAGCGATAAGCTGAACAGAAGGTTTTAGTGACTTGTTTTAACATGGCAAGCATGCAAAGTAAACACTGTAACCTCCATCACTAGCTATATGTGTCTTTAGTGACTCCTTCCCCCCTTGCATGTTGTAAAACATGTCCAACTTAGTAACAGTATGACAGAACATGGAGTATGAGCTACAGGTCATTGGTCATTCTGTAATAAAAGCCTGTGAAAAAACCCTGTGGATCCAGGTCTATAAGCCCTTTCAGCATTCTCCAGATCTTCTGTTGTATTGTGCCTGGATATGCAGTATTTTGTAAATGAACAATGTGTTATATACTTACTGTACAAAATCAGAAAATGACCATGATATGCCATCAGACATTAAGGAGACATGATGAGTTGAAAAACAGGATTTTTCATCAGCAGTGCTACAGCCATATAGTAGCACATATATCATATGACCTGATATCAGGTCCTCCTTTGTAACTTCCTTTCCACAGCGAAAAGTCTGTGTTTTGGCCTCTGATCCCGTTCACTGTTCACTTCCAAGTACCATCTAAACACTCCAGATATGTAACAAATCGACAAACACAAATTTCTGCTACCATGTCAGTGAAACTGGATCAACAAAATTAAACCATTCTGCCTGCCCTAAAAGGCTCGGTGTCCTTCTGGGAAACCCGATGAGCAGAGACGTAGTAAAACACAATATTGATGATAGCCTACATCTTAAGACGTTTGCAGAGCTGACGAACGTTGTGGCCCTGGAAGCATCACTATTGCTAGGACTGTGCATTTTTAAGTAATTTCAACATCCAAGTGCCGTCATTCACGCTGTATGGTTCATGTACGGTTGGGTTCTTAAAGCACAAGTATTTGAGACATATGTAGTGAAGTGATTCAGAGTAGTGTTGGCTAACGCCACATACAAACACGCTAACGTTTGCTGTAATGTCACGTCTGAGGAGCAGATGGGCCACAGCTGTCCATTACCAAGGCAATAACCAGCACGACAGAAACATATTACAGAAACCACAAGTTTGACACGAAATTGTGTCTATGTACGAATGCGATTACTCGACCTTAATTGAATTCTGACGTCCAAATCGAGTAACCAATCACTCATTCCTTGCCAAGTTACCCGTCAACAGCAGCGGTCACACCCATCGCCAGCTAGTGTTCTTCTAATAAAGGCCATATAACGTTAAAGATTTAATTGGCTTTATCAATTTTGTGAATTGAGTTACATGCACTTATTGATCCTATCATGATCGGATTTCATCATCTGATTATTCAAGCGGTCATATAAACAGCATACTCCAACTTCATATATTGGATCGTGGTCTAGAAATCAAGATGGATTTTAGCTCAGTAAGCTGATATCTCAGCGCACGTGTCCTTTTACTCGTATTTCTTTCGGACGTCTCAGTCTGCGTATTCGCGACAATGTGACCGGATACAGTAAAGCCATCCCGGAAGTGGCTATCAATTAAATGCAGTACGCGCTACATGAAAAAACAAGATCGTTTCCGTCTTTGCTTCAATAAAAAAGCTGTAAATGATCTTTAAACACAAACAAATGAAGATCCATATTTGCCAGTAGTGCGGGTCTATGTTTACAAAAAGCCGCGGCAAAAAGTTTAAAGTTTTGTCACATCATTCTGTGAAATTATTGGCTGGTTGCAAAGGGGAAATCCGACGTTGATCGGATTACTGACAAAATCTGTTTTTCTGCAGTTATCGGATTAATAAGTATATGTAAACACACTCATGAATGTGGTCAATTGCAATAGCGTTAGATTGCTAGTAGATATTTTCGTGAAATTGTGTATAATTTTCTGTGTAAATGTTATTTTTATTCATTTTATTTTATTATTATATTATTATTATTATTGCATTCAGGGTTAGTCAACTCTCCAGTATTTTACATTTGCACTAATGTGCTCATTATTAGATACTGGCTCTTAAAGCGACATGCAAATTAATTTGCTTTTCAAAGTTGTTGTAAAGTGATTTCAAAAATTATACTGCGTCCATGAATTTGTAAAATGTAAAATACTGATGAATATGTTTGCCATTTTGCAGTTTTTAATTTGGAGTGCGTTTTAATTTGGAGTGCGTTCTCGCCCATAGTGAATCTTTAAGATTCATTGAAATGGGTCAGCACGCAAGCAGGCAGGCTTCTTTATTTTACAGGTTCTTTGTGAAATGCTTTTCTTATGCAGAAGAAACAGTGAGGACTTGGTGTGTTTTCACTTTACTACTAATAGCCACTAACTGGCCTAAAAATATGTTATTTGTAACCTTAAACAAATATGAAAAAGGAAAACTGTTATCAAAACTTCGACAATTAAGCTTCAATTGCTGTTATCCTACTAACAATTAATAAGTAGCCTTTCAGTACAGTAAGCTACTAAGTATACCTAATGGACCCAGAAAACGAACATACTACAAAGAGAACAATTTGATCCAGTTCTGTGGTGTTGCACCTAGTCCTGAAAGGTATTTTGCGTTACTGAAATAGGAAGTACGGACCGGATGATAATACAACTTGAACTCCCCGTAAAGTAATGTTGAAGTAGTCAGAGGGAGGACCGCACTGCTGATGGCGCATCCCCAACCTTCAGTAGTTTGACTTCTCGAGCGCTGATTGCTTGTTCGTGTGACGACTCACAGCATGCGGCTCCTAAAACCATGACGGCGTTTCCAGTTACATTACTAAAATTACAGCACCAAGATGACCCGTCTCACGGTTTATCAAAACTGCAACATCTTACCGAAAGTGGTGGACGAAAGGATTCGCGCTTTATTCAGAAGCAACTGGCAACATACACTAACGTACTGGAGCGTGTTCTTCAGTTTCGGGCTATGCATCGCTTTTCTGGGACCGACCATCCTTGACCTGCGCTGCCAAACGCGTTCAACGCTGCAGGGCATCACGCTGGTATTCTTCTCGCAGCAGTTCTGTCTCTTCGTAGGCAGCACAGTTGGCGGATTCTTCAGTAAATCGCAAGTATCCAAGTCACCCTAAACTATTTAAATAAAGTTTATATTTGTTGAATAAGTGGCCATCAAGATCAGTGTTTTAGGCTTCCGTTTATTGTTGACTAAAATTAACCAACTCGTACTGAGTTATTTCATATTAAGGTGTTAATAAATACATACCTACATATAATTCTCCTAGAATAGTTTTCTACTGTGAACGTTGGGGGTGGACGTTGTTGAAAACTACTGAGCCTGGTAAATCTTTTGTAAGTTCGTCTTATATATTAACAATAAAGCATTTTATATTGAGATAAAACAATTCGCAAAACATTCTGATAATAAACACGTCTAGATAAAACAAACAAACCAATCCGGATACACTCGCTATTTTGTACTCTTGATCCAACTGCACGTGAAACTGAAAGCTGAAAGAATTGTGTGCGGAGCGTCTTGTTAAAACGAGGCCTAGTCCGTGACCTCCACCTGTCTTGTCAAACCCAGTTTGCTGGTGGTCCTTTTCACTAAGGCCTTCTGAGTTAAACCACACTCACACTTTTATCACTCTGTTGTTTTACTCTTCCATCTCCATAAGAGATAAATATCTGATGGGGTTGTTCAGCTTTCATTCTGTCCTAGTCTTTTTTTTAGCTTGCTTGCTATGGATATAGATTCGTGTAATTCAAAAAACGAGGTGGACAAGGTGTTCTTACCTTCACCTCAGTTAATTTCCCACCAATCCACTAGACAGACATCTGTGTGTAACCAGAATTTCTCTAATAAATCATTAATGGGGAAAGTTTTGTATAAGAGAACAGAGGAGCCTATTTAAAAGGTTACATATGTTATGGCTTCACACAGCCTAGGGCGAAGAAATTTCCCAGAAGCAGTTCTTAAAGGCCGATCCAAAGAGTCAGACAAGCCTAACGGTGAGCTCCAAGGGTATTTTGTGCATTTCCCATATTTTGTTCAGTTGGTTGGTGTCTGACCCTCAGATAGCCCCTGTCTACTTTCATTCGGAAAGGTCTGGCAGCAAACACAAGTCTATTTGCTTGACACATTTGTAGATAAGACATTTTATTTACACTGTGTATGAAGGTGGTTTCAGGTAGGAACATTTCAGATGATGTGAACATGTTTTAAATGATAAATATTTTACTATCTTTACTTCCCTCAGAGCTGTAGCAGGACAAATGTCCCACAGGCAACGTTTCTCAGAGTGGTGCCACATCGCTCATTAAAAAGAAACAACAAAGCTTGAATCACATATCTCATTGTCAAGGTCATAGCAATAACGCTAATCTCAACATCATGTGCTTCATATTCCCAACACTTACTAGACAAATAAACATATCAGGTCAAGGTGACAGCAATGTCAACACCCCCCATGTTTTTTCGAGCACAAGAGACACATTTACTTGTTCATATTCTTTATGAAGACCTCTGGGTTGCAGTGAGCTTTGTGGGCTCAGTCTCATGGGGTCGGCCCTCTCCTCTGCAGGCTTGCCTGCTCACTGTGGTCTCTGGCTGTGTCCACCTTCATCATCTCTGCAGTGTTCGCCTTCATCCCCGCATGCGTCAATTTGCCAATGCTGGCTGTCGCCATGGCTACCGCCGGCCTGGCCATGGGTGTCATCGATACCATTTCCAACCTGCAGCTGGTGAAGATTTACCAAAAGGACTCCACAGTCTTCTTGCAGGTTTGGAAGCCAAACTGACTGTATTTGAGGTTTAGACCAGAGTCCCTCACTTAAAAAACACTTCCCTGTTATTGAAATTGTCACTTTGAAATGTGCAGACATTATAAAGCTTTGACTTTTAAACTGAACCATACTAAGATAATGTACAAATATACTATACTAACAAGCATGCTAAGACTCATCATCAAGATTCCCGATTCAATACTTTATTTCCATGCAACTTGTGCAAGATGTTAGGGATTTGCCTTAGTGTGTTCATTGACAAGAAACATAAAAACAAAAGAAAAAGACATAAGTAACATATTACACACAAGAGACACATTAATAGAGAAATATCAAATAAACATTTTACAAACTATATGACAGTCATAGTGGCTTAATCTTTAGGTGTTGGTGCAGGGTAGGGGAGCTATTTAAGTGCTTGATGGCTCTGCAGTATGTGCTGTTGAGAAAACGTGATTTAGATGTTAGGGATCTCAACCTCCTACCTGATGGGAGTACACTAAAGAACGAGTTAATATGTATTAAAGACTTTAACATATTGCTGTCCTACCTTAACAATGTTTTTCAGGCCCTCCACTTCTTCGTTGGTCTTGGGGCATTAGTGAGCCCACTCATCGCTGACCCCTTTCTGTCTGAGACGGACTGTGTGTTGGGTAATGCCACCATCAATTCATCATCAACAGTGAGGCACTTGAGGAACAAACTAAGTGGCAGACACATCCACAATGTGTCCAACATCCACTTCCATACTGAGGGACAAGTCCTCACCAATGTCTCCTATGCCTTTTGGATAATGGCACTCATCAATGTAAGACAATTCTCTCTGAAACAAGAATGTTGTCTCAGTTTAATATTAGTGTAAATGTGCTGAAGTGACATCAGATGAAGTAATCAGGAAGTCCAGATCTTTAGCCTGGATAGGGTTTGCATTTCTAACTTCACGCTCTAAATTGTAGGTTTCTTAAGGTGTCTTGTCTTGCTACGCTCTGGAAACATGGCAAACATATCCATGCCTGTGAGCAGACATCCCAGCAGTGTCTGGGTGCCAGGACTGACATAGTTTGAGCTGTGTGTGTTCTCTTGCTGACTCTGTCTTAAATGAGATAACTGAAAGAGCAGTTATCATTTCAGCCAGTTCCCTCTCTGTCATTGCTAAGACTCCTTTATGATGGGTATTTGCATATTATATCAAGTGAATGGCTGCATCTCTGACAACAGTCTTCCACGTTTTGCATACTTCCTGGGAATGAGTTTATTGCACCATGGTGGCTGAGGTAGTTTATCAACTGAATATAAATTTAATTTTAAAGTATTTCTACTTTATTTATTCTAAATAATTGGATAATTTCAAAGGAGCAGCAATGTGACCTCACTATACAGTGTAACTCTGTCACCTTCTAAACAGTACAGGACAGTATTTAAAGGACAGTATTTAAAGGATGGTATTTAGAGGACAGTCTTTAAAAGACTGTATTTAAAGGACAGTATTTAAAGGATGGTATTTAGAGGACAGTCTTTAAAAGACTGTATTTAAAGGACAGTATTTAAAGGATGGTATTTAGAGGACAGTCTTTAAAGGACTGTATTTAAAGGACAGTATTTAAAGGACTGTATTTAAAGGACTGTATTTAAAGGACAGTCTTTAAAGGACTGTATTTAAAGGACAGTATTTAAAGGATGGTATTTAGAGGACAGTCTTTAAAAGATGGTATTTAGAGGACAGTATTTAAAGGATGGTATTTGGAGGACAGTCTTTAAAAGACTGTATTTAAAGGACAGTATTTAAAGGATGGTATTTAGAGGACAGTCTTTAAAGGACTGTATTTAAAGGACAGTATTTAAAGGATGGTATTTAGAGGACAGTCTTTAAAGGACTGTATTTAAAGGACAGTATTTAAAGGATGGTATTTAGAGGACAGTCTTTAAAAGACTATTTAAAGGACAGTATTTAAAGGACTGTATTGAAATTCCAGTATTTAAAGGACTGTATTGAAATTCTAGTATTTAAAGGATGGTATTTAAAGGACTGTATTGAAATGCCAGTATTTAAAGGACTGTATTGAAATTCCAGTATTTAAAGGATGGTATTTAGAGGACGGTCTTTAAAAGACTGTATTTAAAGGACAGTATTTAAAGGACTGTATTGAAATTCCAGTATTTAAAGGATGGTATTTAAAGGACTGTATTGAAATGCCAGTATTTAAAGGACTGTATTGAAATGCCAGTATTTAAAGGATGGTATTTAAAGGACTGTATTGAAATGCCAGTATTTAAAGGACAGGTCCCAGGCAGGAACACGCGTGCACTGCAGGTTTTCATGTGCTTCCTTTTTGTTATACAATAATCTCAACTCAATTCTCTGTGTCCAGCTGCCTGTGCCCATTGCTGTGTTTGTCCTCATATATTGGGAGCGGATGCTGTCATGCCGGTGTGAGCACAACCCTCATCTCCTGGAGGGCAGCATACACATGTACGGCCTGAAGGAGGAGAGGAGCTCTGAGCAACAGGAGGTGATCTCGCCGGAGCATACCGACTCCAGAGGCGAGAACTGACCCCATCCTCCAACTTGATCATCAGGACGCCATCACTCAAGCCTGGGTTTCCCAAAAGCATCGTAAAAAACAAGGATCCATTTAAAATGCCAGAGCAAACATTACACTGAACACACACTCTCTCCTTTAATGTGATCTCAACACTGCGATGATTTTGGGATACAGGGGGCCCAGTTTGTTTTTAGAAATACTCTCCTGTAAACAAGCAGTCTGGCTTATGAATTGTGCATCAGGAGATGCTACTACATCTGATAACATGCTTCTGGTCTTTTGAACAACGCAGTTTAGACACGAGGATATTTGAAGGTTATTTGCTTGCACTGCAGTTCTGCCTAGGGCCCCTGGCCACGTGTGGGGACACAGTGTCATTTGGAGTATGTTACGGTCCCTACAGTGCAGACCTCTGATGAGAACCATTGTGCACTTTTAAAAATGTTTTCACAGGCTACCTGAAGCTGCTGAACTGTTGTCCTCTCAGCAAGCTGAAGGAACTTCCCCTATCCTTCTTTGGAGTCCATATTTTGGGAGGGCTGGTGCTTTTCTTCTCCGATGGCATCGTGGTAAGAGAGATGAAGGGTGCGCCACGGTGGGAAGTGATGTGGAAAGTGTTTAGGTCTCATCTCTGCTCCATTATTCAGGGATCCTACACGGGATTCGTTTACACATATGCTGTGTCTCCGCCCATCAATATGAGTCACAAGACGGCAGGTTACCTTAGCAGCGTCTTCTGGACGTCCATCACAGTGGGGCGTCTGGCCTCCATTGTCCTGTCTTATCGTGTTAAACCTGTTCTCTTGCTCACCATCAACCAGGTAAGGGGGGGGGGGGTGTCTCCAATCACGACCCTAACGTATAAGATTATAATGATGATGTAATTTAATAACAGTTTTGTAGTCCCCAAGGAAAATATTAAAGGTAGTTATAGTAGCACCTGTTTTAGTAGTGGTTCACCACTCTGTTATCTAAATATTCATTTAGAATTGTGTTTTAGAACAAACTTAAGACTTTATTTGATCATAACTTGTGATTCTCATGAAGTGTCTTCATTTGCCATGTCATTTATGATGTCATTATAAACACCTTGATCAGGGGCCATAAATGCACATGATGTCAACAGTGGGAAGAATCAAAAACACACATCCTTGTTCCTGCTGTATCCCAGCCACTTGGCATTCTTTTGGCCAGATGGTAGTGGTGTCAGCCTCTTTGTTTAGTGTCGTAGAAAAGAGCCAGCCAGAGTGTGGCACGCCCAGGGCCAAACAAAGAGGCTACCAGGCTGCTGTGCCTGGTTAGTGGTCCATGTGCCTGGTTAGTGGTCTATGTATCTGGTTAGCGATTGTTCCAGTGCCATGGTTTAGTCTTCAAGAGAATCTAGCGAGTGGTGGCGTTCCCCTGTAATGTAGGAAGCACTGACCGGGGACCACAAACCTCATTTTCACCTCAGAGCTTCAGGTCTTTCTGGTCCCTCTGTCCACGGACACAGTAGAGGGATCCTCTGCCACTGTCCTCGTGTCTGACCACTCTGGTAATCCTGTTCCATCCACCCGTTTGCCCCCCTCACAGGTTGGTGTGATGGTGACACTGTTTGTCCTCCTTCTGTGCTACACAAGTAGTGTGTTCCTGTTTGTGGGCACCGGCCTTCTGGGTCTGTTCATCAGCAGTGTTTACCCATGCATGCTGGCACTCACTGAAGACATCCTTGACTACAAAGGTAATTATATTTGCAGTTATCTCTACATGACGCTGCTTTATTAATGGCTTCTATTGTTATTGCTAGCCTCTGGATAATCGCTGCATTCTTTATTGCGGAGGTCAAGGGACTGGCGAAAGGAAAAGTCATCAGTTAGAACGTCAGTCCTGGAAAACGACCATATCTGACATCTTCACTGTTTTGTATTAATAATGTCAGGGACATGAACCTGGCCAGACACATCGAATGTGCACTCTTGATTGACAGGTCTTTAATTCTCAATTTCATCTGGATGGTTCTCATATGGGGAAGGTTCCTCTCAGATCATCCACTCCATCAATATTGAAGTAGATGATAATTGATGATGATCTCTTTAGGGCCCGTTTTGGAGGTCTAAGAAATTAGGAGGGTTCTGCACTGCTAAATTTTGAATGACATTACTGGACCTTCCACATGCAGGTGTACGAGCCTGAGAATGTTGATGAATAATCCTTCACTCAGCGGAGGAGCCTCACACAGCTCTAACCTGTTCTCAGTGGCTGCTGTGGTCTCTCTCTGTCCAATTAATCCAAGTCCTTCTCTATTAAAACTAATGTCAACGGGAATCACATTTCTGACCTCCAAAAATATACTGAAATACTTGCATGCATTCTTATCTTTTATTCCCATTAAATGGAATCTGGTATTATTAGAGATCAGGAATTTCAGAGTCCAACAGTTCTTTTTCTGCTTAATCCTTGAGTTAATTATGTTTTTCCTTCCTTTTTGTTCATTTTATATGCCATTACTTGTACAATGTCTGAAGGACATGTATGTCAAATATGGTCAAATGTGCACCATGACTGTAGGTGTTCATGGGTGTTTATCAGGTTGAGATTGTTGTGTTTTGTTCCTGTGCCAGGCTGTGCCACTACTGTGCTCGTCACCTGTGCTGGGATGGGAGAGATGCTTTTGCAGCTGCTTGTGGGATCGGTAAGGAAACTGGCGATGCTGAAAACGTGATCTCTAGTAGTTGAATGTGTCCCCTTGTACGCTTTTAACGTGCTCGCTTGTACGATTTTAACGTGATCTCTCCTGTGTTTATAATGTGATCTTGTGAGTTTTTAACATGATCTCTCATTCGGTTTCAACATGCCCTCTTGTACAGTTTTAACGTGATCTCTCGTACGGTTATAACATGATCTATGTTTTTAACAATCTCTCGAGCGGTTTTAACAGCACTCATATCGCACTTTTCCTCTGTGCAGGTCATCCATTCTTACGGCAGTTACAGTTTCCTCTTGTGTGGCTTGGTTTTTGGCTGCATGGGCTTCACGCTCTTCTTCATGCTACTTGTAATTGATCATATACACAGACATTATATGGCAGGTACATACATTTCTGTTTAACTACATTACCCACAGTGCCATGCATTCTTCCATCAATGTAGAAGTAGAATGTAGAACTAAAATTCAGGTAAAGTGGTCAAACCAAGACTGAACCAAATGTGGTTACTGTGCCTAATGTTGCCTGAAACATTTCTAGACTTATTATAATAAGTCAGTAATGCAGTCAGTAATGCAGTACCTGTAAATACAGTTTTATCTGAATAAGTATTGTTTTCTCAACAGCTGCCCCAAGGACAATCTCTGAGGCTGATGTTGCCAGGCACTGAGGGCAGTAGTGTTGAACGTATGCCAAGAGAAATAGACAGTCGTGCTAATCTCAGGGATGCTAGTGACTGTGCTCAGTGAGGGCAAGAGCACACTCGACGACACTCGGGGCCTGAACCACCAAACATGCTCAAACCTCACACAGTGGTGAATATATTTGTATATGGAGATGACGGATTATGGGTGATGGGTCTGAACACACTTCAGCAACGCTGCGGCTTCTTCTTCCAGGTCACCGTTGCTGTATGAGGTCATCACGTTGTGAGCACATAACCCTGCACTGTCATCACGTTGTGAGCACATAACCCTGCACTTTCCTGTTTGGGCTCTGCACTTTTTTTCCCACAAAAACACACACATGCACAACTCAGCCTTGACCTGATTGGTCAGGTGTGGCACACTGGTTAAGACCTATGAAAATCCTTCTTTCAATAAAACCAAACAATGGTGTCACAGTTCAGCACAACTCCTTTGTTTGCCACTGATTTATGAAGCTCTAAATGACTAAACACACTTTAAAGGTACACAAATGAATTATGGAGTAAATGTCACGTTTCAATCTCACTAAAGGAAAGAGGTGACTGCTATAAACTGATGAGTTTGCACTGTTGATTATTGCATTTCATTATCTGACATTGGAAAAACTGACTGTTGCCATGACTGCTTGCAAACAGGGTAAAATGCATAATTGTCAAGATGATGTATGCAAATGCATTGATTAAACTGCTGATTAAACTGGATCATGCATATAAAAGACAGTCTTTTTAATTGTTTTCTTTGTCCCTTTGAATGTCAAGTAACAATGATGGGCCACGTTCACATTTGGCACCTGGGCGTTCGGATCGCAGGTGGCCAGAGCCAAGTGTCATTTAGATTTGCCCACACTGTACAACACGCCTTTATCTCAAGTCTAATACAATTTTTTTGTGCTATTTCAGACTTAATGTTCAAGGTTTTTGTTTTTAAGCAACAACTGTGGCTGTTCCACTAAAGTGTCCTTTTCATCTAGTGAAGTGATATAGATGCACGTGATGGAGACGTGTGGCCCACCAGAACACTGCTTAATCGCCCACTCATGCCCAGTGCAGCAGGGTGTAAAGTGGACATCCTACTAACATCCTGCCATTGTGCTGGCCTGCGTCAGGTCTGCTGTCCTGCTCGTCTGCGGTTCTGTCCCGCAGCACTCAAGCAGAGCACAGCAAACCTGTGGGAAGTTGCAGCATCAGCAAGTCGTGGTGGGTTATACGGTTGCTTCTTTACTTTGGTCTGGTTTGCGCAGGCCGAGTGTTTGTTTCACTGGTGCCCACTCCTGCGGGCTGTGGCCTTCTCTAAAGTACATGTGGAAGACGCAGTACCCACACACTGCTGACAGATTTTTCTTTAATATTTAGTCTCCCCATTCTCCACATTTACAATAAGTACAATAGATATGGTAATCAACAGTTTGTAAACATTTGAGCTTCTAGTTACACATTGAGAAAGACAATTAGACAACCCATAGGATAGAAAAAGCATGTCAAATTGTATTCTGTACCTTTATAAAGAACTTAAGAGACTGAACAGCATTTCTGAGAGCTGTTCTAGCGATATGTTTAAGCTTAGTCCTACCTTTAGGTAGTGTTATACAAAACTACATTTAAAATTAGCTATCCACCAAGGGGCAGTAATGTGTGAAAGTTTTTTCCCCATCACACTACAGTAAAATGGAGGGTACGCTCAGTGACTTAAGGATCAAATCGAATTCTTAGAATATAGATATTTTATAACCTGACTAAGAAAACAAGCAAAACAATTTTGGGAAAAAGCACCTCCTCTAGGAAATACGTATAAAATGATAAAAGTTCTTTAGCTTTGCAATAAAAGTACTATGTGCATAGATTCCTAACTTTTTATAGCAGGGATCCAGGGATTTTCTAGAGGTATCCAGTTTAAAATCTTGAATAACCTGATATTCTGAATAAGAAAAGAAAGAAATCCAAGTGCCATCCGAGGAAATGGTTAACAATGAAATGATTCTCTCGTAAGCTCTACACGCAAAAATATGACTTAAGTTTGGCATTGCTACAAAAAGGTCAGATACATGACAAGGGAGGAACCCCTAGGGACCACCAGTAAAATACAGCTGCAATATTTACAGACATGACAAAGCAAATAAATGACCAACATAGAAAAACCTATACAGGAAAGAGAGGGGAGAGGCACGTATATTAGAAAGTACTGAGCAATTAACAAAAGGGAATATAGGAACAAACCAAACCCCTCCATACCAACCACTGCAAAGCTCACACACACACACACACACACACACACACACACACACACACCCCCCAAAACATTCACACGGCATAATGCCATAAACATGCAGAGGAACCTCCACCCTGTAGAAGCAGACATCATACTCAGCGGCGCGCACACACACACCCCAAAACATTCACACGGCATAATGCCATACACATGCAGAGGAACCTCCGCCCTGTAGAAGCAGACATCATACTCAGCGGCCGCACTAGGAATGCTTCGTAATGTCTCATTTAATAATCAGACGTCGAGAAAAAGTGGGCCGACATTTGTAAAGGTTATTGAAAACCACAACAGATTAATATTAAAACAAGCCCTGCACTCACTCTCAGTCTCCACAGAACATCCTATGACTTGGTTTTTAAACAATTTCAGTAATTAAACTGAAATGTTTGAAGGGGGGGAAAAGTATTTTTTCTCCCAGGTAAACAGAACGAGAAACGTGTGTAATTTTCAGTACATGAACATTAAATGATGACAATTCACCAACAGTCATCTCTTACACAACTTTGAACAGATTATTAGCATATATTAGAACTTTTTCATAATCCTATTCCTATTACATATCTGAGTTCAGGTTGTTTATAAGGTTCGTAGCTCTCCTAAGCACCAGAGACCAGGACACAGGGCTTTCCCCTCAATACACATATTTGGCAACAGTAAACTGAGTCGGTAAGGCACCTGTAGCATTTACACAATATCCCAAGACAAACTAAAAGGCAATACCTTTGCATATACAACCTATATACGGTGTAAAATACAGCCACTCCATTACTAATCCTGAAAGCTTTTCCCTTTCTTTATTTCCTCTCTTTTCAGTATTTTCTTTTATTTTACTGATTTAACAGTTAATTTCTCCTGCCATTTTCAACCTTAGTTTGTGATGTTTCTTCTTCTGCACTTGGAGGTGCTTTAGAACTACTTGATAAAGTCGAGGGATCCCCCTGGATTTAAGCACATTAATAATACTAGGGAGAAGGGCGTTCCAGAAGTCCCTAAGCTGAACACACAAGCTGTGCTCATGTGCAATGGGAAAGCATTTTAAAAACCTGAGGACAATTTTGAGATGTTTCCACGTTATTTCAAATCGACCTGTAATTTACCTGTTTTCAACATTTCTAGCTGGACAGCTCCAACTACGAAACACCAGGGCGAGCAGAGACACTCCTCATGTGTGCACCGCCGACATCCACCAAGACGCGTCTCATCACCGATCTGCGGAGTCGATCTCCAACTCTGCGTTTCTAAGTAAGTGCTGTCAGTTTTAAATCATGGCTTGCAAATATCCTAATTTAACAGTGCAAGAGGTAGGGTTTTGCTTTGTGCAACAACCAAATATCAGATTTCCTATATTTGATCACGCTCCCGAGTATTACAAATGATATATGCCATCATAAGACAAGAAAGAAACAGAAAAACACTACATTAACCAGAGGAATCTACACAAAGACATGTTTGCTGAAAACTAGCATTCTCTTCTCATATTATATGAAAAGCACCTGACTAAAGGAATATCTGGGTATTTTACACTTAAATGTAAACGTAAAATGTAAGAGTTTATGAACTGCTGCTTCTACACGTTTGATTTCCGTAGAGGTGAATCAACCAACAGCTCTTTAGACGTTTTGCAGGTAATGAGCTTTGTGCCTACTATCCTATCAAACGTCTTCATTTATTTATGCATGTGACTCCCACATTCATTTAGTTTTTGAAGCCTACAAATTTATTTCCTGAAAAATATCATGATTCCTATTTATTTCATTTGAACAGTCTTGAAAGCACTTATTTAAGATATAAAAATAAGCATCTTAACATTTAGTCTGTGTGGCTTCTTACTCCACATCTAAACTATCGACTATAATCTCTAGGCATTCTAAAGAGATCTCTGAGTGTCCTTGAGACATCATTAGTGCAGCTATTTTGTGTCTAAGTGCGTCATTTTGTGGCTGATCTAAGCACTGTGGCAGTAATGTCAAGGTGCTTGTGTGTGTGTGTGTGTGTGTGTGTGTGTGTGTGTGTGTGCGTGTGTGTGTGTTCACGCATGTGTGCAAAATCAAGACAAGTTTGTTTAAAATGGCCAGATCCCTTCACCAAGAAGGCGAGGAAGAGAAGGCTTAGCTTGGGAAGGGCAGACTGCCCAAAGGCGTATGGGAGGGGAAGGTAGCTGGACAAGGACATTAGTCGTTGGCTAGTTCTGAACTGCGACGTAGGACATCAATACATCATAATGTGAAACTTGTCAAAAGAAACGATTATTCCCATATTGCATGAGAATCATGATAATACATAGAGACCTCATTTCCAACAATATTCCATAAAGTGGAAATTCCCATCAGCATCCTGATCACATTTGATAGGCCACTACACATTACACAATGTCCGTTTTTCTGTGTCTGAAAAAACAGCCCATGATTATCCGTCAGTACAGCGGTTCCCTGAAGGCCAGGTTCTGCCCTCACACGGCTGGCACGTACAAAGCAACAGGAGTTAATACTTTGGGAAGCTTGTGTACAAACTGACAAGACATTTTTGATGGCTTGTTGTGCATTATGCAAAGAGGACGCTGTAATAATCTCTTCCAGATGCGTTAGAAAATTCAAGAAAGCAACCGTACCACCCATCGTCCTGGATACTCTGCCTCTATCAGCACAGGGACAAATCTGGTCATGGGGCTGAAGTTTTTCTGCATGTCTAGTAAGTAGATTATGAAGTGGTAGTGGGACTGACACACTGGTGCAGACACAGACCCACCCGCTCCAGCCGTCCTGGTCCGCTCTATGTCTTCTGTGGGTCAGGAGAGAGCGGCCCGGGTGTGTTGGTGCCGTCTACGCTGTGGACCGGCACAGAGAACTGGCTCGAACTCAGGACAGAGGGGAACTGAAATTGAGATTAAATTAAAAATAAAGACACAAGAAAATGAACAGATGATACTGGTGGACTGACCAAAGGGTGGAGAGGCACATAATACACGAGCTAGAATAAAGTACCACTTTACAGAAGTACTTGTACAGGACATTCACACCAGGTCATTTACACTAATACAGTATATCATTTCAGAGTACTTGTACAGGACATTCACACCAGGTCATTTACACTAATACAGTATATCATTTCAGAGTACTAGTACAGGACATTCACACCAGGTCATTTACACTAATACAGTATATCATTTCAGAGTACTAGTACAGGACATTCAGACAGGACTGGTTCTACAAGGAGGTGGATTGAGCCATTTTACTACAGGTCACCTGGAATATTCATGACCGATTCATGTGGGATAAGAAATCTCAGTATGAATGACAGATGGGAGTGCCTTCTTGATTTATAAATTCCTGTCACACCAACTTAAACATCAGGACCTGAACTCACCTGGAAGAGACAGGAGACAGAAGACAGGAGACAGACTGAACTCACCTGGAAGAGACTGTGTGCCCCCTGTCTGCGTGCTGGGCTGAGAGGGGCCACCGGACTGAGCGTGCTCCAGAAGTGGATGTTGGACAGCAGAGGACTGGGCGTGAGCAGCAGGGGAGTCTGGGTAAAACACCATCTAATCAGCTCTTCTGACCATACAAGTGCAATGGTGTCACCCTCATGGTGGGAAGCAAACACCCAACAGCCCCACAGGAAAAGTACCACCCAGCGAGAACTAGTCACTCTTTTTTTAAACATAAAAGTGAAAGGTTGCTCCAAATGACTGTCGCAGAGTAATGTTAGTGAGCAGGAGTGAACCTGACACTCTCGATTCTGGGGACTCGTCACAGCAGAAAAATACAAAAATCAAATCAAAAGACAACGCTGACCATTATCTGGCCTCAGACAGGCACGGCACAGACGCGGGAGAATCAGACGCTGGTGCAGGGTTCGCTAAAGAACGCATTCTGGGGCTTTAATTAGGTCATCCATCAATGTTACACTCAACCAAAGCTCATCACACCAACTGATTTATGCAAGTATCCGCCCACTGGGGGTTGGTGCAGTGGGGAGCACAAATCATGCTGCAATAACGCCTTCTAAAAACGGCACACTACTGCCATCTACTGTCCAAAGATAGAGACACCTCTGACATGTCAGCTGGTTTAATTGTGTGACGCGAATATTCTGTTCAGACATGTTCCTGTTGTGTGCTCTGAGATAATTTTGATGAAGTGATCCAACAAATGTAAATATTTGGTGAAAATACTTTTGACCCGTCTTCAACCAGTTTTCATTAAGGGAGCTTGAATAGAATTGCAAGACATTTGAATTTGGTCTCAATCTTTAAATGTAAATGTTATATTCACTACACACTTCCATATGGCCTTAAAGCCAGAGCTATCTGGCCATCTACAGCACAACAAACATGGATCATTCTCACCAACAGGTGAGTCCATAACAGCACCGGACACACAGGCTCATCTTGAACCTATGGAGTAAAGGGGGTTTCCTACGCGACAGGCCAGGGGCTGAGGGAGGAGGGCACTGACCTGCAGGAAGGCGGGTGTGAGGGAGGCCGTGGGCAGAGATGGACTGGACAGGTTGAGGGGGCTGAGGTCCGAGCTGGTCACCAGAAGCGTGGGCATCAGCTCCAGACCTTTCGGCTTCTTCGACTTGCCACCGTGACTGCGGCCCAGGAACAGAGACACCTCGGAGCCGCTGGACTCGGACGTTCGGAGGGCATTGTTGGACTCGGAGGAGGGTTGAAGCTGGGCATGGAGTCAGAACGAAGGTTAAGATATCTTCAGCTTCCAGATACGTCTGAAGAAAGCGTGTTCATTCCAAATGCTTATTTACAGTTATTTCTGGAAGTGACAGGTCAGCTTTACCTGCAGCTGAAACTCGGAAGGCTGCGAGGAGACTGATTCAATGTCGGTGTCAATCACCAGCTCCTGAGAGTCGGTCAGAGTGCAGGGAGAGGGTGAGCGGCAGACCAGAGCAGGACCGATCCCCGACAGGGCGGGGCCCGAGGGGGCCACCTCAGCGGCAGCGCTCACCTCTGACTGGCCGGCCACGGCGTTCGGCCGCTTGCCGTCGGGTGTTGGGGGCGGGGCCTGGAGCGGGCACGTGGCCATGCTCGGCTTCTCCGCTGCGGCTGGTGGGTGGGGCTTGCTTGGAGGCGTGGTCCCAAATTTGATGACCGAGGGCGAGTGCGCCGGTTCCTGGCCGGACTTCTTCTCGGCCAGCTTCTCCCCGGGGTTCTCCACCTTGATGGATTTGAAGAGCTGTGTTCCCGACTGCAGGGAGGTCAAGGTGAAGGACGTGTACAGACCTGAGTGGATGTAGTCGTTGCGGCTGGAGGGTTTGGGCTGACTGGGGGTCCCGGGCCCCACGTCTCCTGCGGGCCGCTGCCCCCCGTCCCGCTGGGTGTTGCTGGTTTTGTCCGGGAGGCCAACACAGCTCCTCGCCACACCCTCAGCAGCACCCTCCGCCCGCACCACGCCGTCACCTTTCAGGATGTCAGGGTAGGAGACGAAGCGGTAGACAAACTTCTGCCCGTTCACCTTCTTGATGATGTTCTGAGAGAGAGAAAAAAGGAAAACCTAAAGACTCAACACCAGCCCCATTTTCAAGACTAAAGGAAATAAATATGTTAGGGTTCTTGCAGTCTAATATTCTTCACAGCTGCTAAATACCCTTCTGAAATTAGACAGGAACACAGAACAAAGGCCAGAGGTTTCCTATGTGGCATTTACTTCTAGTTTTGCAGAGAACTTTTGATAATTATACAAACATCAAAGTCAAGAGAGGAGAAAAAAAATCATGCAGGCAACAATTTTCTCATTTCCATAGTTCATTTGGAAAGGCTACAGCTAGTTTATCATATTCCAGTGTTCTCAGATTTCTTACATGAGAGCTGATTGGAGAAGATAAGTGGGGAATATGAGAGTAAACACAATCCTCCATCCTGTCCCAGTGGGACTCAGATGGTCGGACCTACTTAGCCCTTCGTTCCTGAATAATACATGTGATCATTTCTCTTGTTTATTACAGAGGCGTTTATGGTTTATTACTGAACATGCCGTTTGCTGCTCTGGAACAGTGTTCCTCAGGCCTGTTACTGAAAAGCACGGCTCAGATGTTTTCTTCATCCAACATGGCCAATGGCCAGTTCAATTCATCAGCACATTAGCAGGAACCTTGATGAAGTAGCCGTCACACCCAACACCAGTGGTGTGGGACTAATGAAACAGTGCTCTTCAAGTTTGCAACTCAAAAGATAAGAGACAAAGTCAAACTCAAACAAAGCAGGACTGCTTCAAATTACACCTGATTACTAAATTAGACCAACAGCTGTCTCTTAATTATCCTTATAATTAGGTTGCTCACTAGAGGGGGCAATTACCCTTTTTCACACCCAAAGACTACCCTACATTTTAATTAGCCTGCAAACCAAGGAAAATGACAGACAAAATCCTCTCAGACATCATGGGCGAACCATTGTACTTCATAAACAATGCAACAGCAACCAGGAGAGTTAACCCCCCCATTTAGACTTCTTCATCTTCACACCGAGGGTCGCAGGGGGTCATACTGTATCCCAGTGTCCATCGGAGGGCACACGTGGGCACCCCGCCCACTCCCATTCACACAGCCCATCAACCCATCACGCATGCATTTAGAACGACATCAGAGTACCCAGAGCAAACCCAAGGTTTAATCAGACCTGGGTCACCATAGCTGTGAGATAACTGCTAACCACTGGGCCTCCATTCCACTATAAATCTTGCAATCATGTGCAATTAAATCAATGAGACCAAGAAAAACATACAAAAGATAATGCATGAGAAGACAGATCTCGCCTGAGGTATCTAACTGAAACACAACACTTCTGCCAATGTGGCCACAAATACAAACCCTCAAAGACTCGATCTCTCACTACTGCCTAAAGCTATAACAGACACTCCTGTAGCTCTCAAAGGTCGGGCCACATGCACTCCCTTATTCTTACACACCTTAATAGTGTGTACAGAGAGGAAGAATTTATGTTGAATTTACTCAGAGACCATTTTCTTTATTTACTTGCAAACCTACACTGTCAAATGAGAGTAGGCCACAGGTACTGTTAATTTTTTTAAAGCTGTTCAAATCGAATTGTGATGTATATGAATGATATACGGATGATTTTGCACAAGTATGGAAATTAATGTAATATGTAGCTAATAACAAATAACAACGTAGTTAGATTTGTGTAGAAAGGAGCAGCTTTCAGTGGTATGTGTGCTTCATGATAGAGTTTACAGAAACAGTGGGTGTTTTCCCAGCAACTTTAAGATTTAACCAAAAAGCCTACATTCATGACAATGATGTGGGTTGTTATTTGGGGTTTTAGCCATTAAGAGTTATGAGTGAACTTTAACTTTGCATTATCAAAAGAAAAAAAAACAGAAAGCGCTACTGACAGAGATAAGGCATGAGTGCATCTCATACTACCAAGATTAGGTATGAGTGCTTTTGTTTTTAAAATGTTCACTAAAAACAAGACACCCCACACGACATCTACTAAAGATTAATAAAGATCAAGAACTTCAAGAATCACCAGGACTTTCTGGTTCAAGACTCGGCATCAAAAAAGTGAAGCTACGATGCCTTACTAGTGAGGTGTTGGACAAGCACAGCCCGTCAGCCGAGCAGCCCCACCTTGTCGTAGTAGTAGCGCAGCGCCCGGCTGAGTTTGTCATAGTTCATGCTGGGTTTGTTCTTGCGGGCGCCCCACAGTTTGGCCACCTCCTCTGCCTGCAGGAGCTTAAACTCCCCGTCCTGGTTGGTCCAGCAGATGAGTTGGTCATTCCTGGGGTCCAGTAACAGCTGCAGCAGGAACTGCCACAGTGTCACTGAGCTGTCCATGGCCTCCTACAGGACCAAGACAGATAGGCCAAACCACATAATAAAAACAACATCACTTACAGACTAATTACATGTGTCACTGCATTTTTATAGGAAACATTTATAGTTTAACATGGACAATCCATCCATAGCCAATACAAAAACAAACCAGCATATCAGCCAATCAACTGTGATGGCAGAAAATATTTCAAACTCTGCCAACAAGTCCTGCAAACTGGTGTGTTATACTGCCTGGGTTGGTGACAGTTTGATGGGGAGTGAACATCCTGTCATTGTACCACTAACAACATTCTGGTTAGATTAACAGGTTCTGAAGAAGGTTCGTTTCTAAATAATTACTTTTGCTGGCCTAACCATTTATCTTTGGCCTGTTACAAATACACAACGTGATATAAAAATGTGATAAAATGATATCAAAGCCAAGTAACCACTGAACAATAGAGAAACCTTATTATTCAGCATCTACCCATAACACCAGCCACTAAACAACTGCAAACCTTGCTTGTTCGGACGAGCATGGGAATAAAATGGGTTGTGTGTGCATGCTGGCCTAGATTATAAACCTTATAAACTAAAACGGCCTTCCCACAATGACTTATGACAGATGTATCGATCTGACTGTGTGGACTGGAATTAAAGATGAAATAGGCCTCTGCTCATTCTGGCTGGCAGCTACGTTGCGATACACGTAGAAATAGCAACACAGACCCTAAACATAACAGTAGGAGAACTGGCAGGCGGACTATGGAAGTGTTAACCCGAAAGCCATTAGCTACAGGTCTGCTGAGACTTGCATAGCTAGACCGTTTGTTTAATGTTTTAGTGTTTCTGTTTTAGGGACGTGATGATTGTGTTAGAGGGAATATGTCAGAAAGCTCTCTAGCCTCCAGTCTCTCTTACATAACACTCTTGAGCTCCGTGTCTGCAGCTTTGGCTATACTAAAGCCAAGTGAGTTCACAATAACGGATTCACTGCTTGTAACCACTGGAATTCGAGGCTAGAAAGAGTGGCGAGATAAGACTTTATCCTAGAATAAAAACAAGACGAAAACAAAAGTAACCGTCTTCAACGTTAGCCAAACAAGCTAGCAGGTCCGCGCCTCGGTTCCGACGCTAACTAGCCTAGCTTAGCCACCCAGCAGTCCGCCGCGGCGCTGCAGGACTCACCTGGATGGCCGTCCGGTGGGCTCGGTCTCGGAGCTGCTTTCAAACTAAACGAAAAGCGCAGCTGGGGTCTGGACGGCGTAGCTACATCTTCTGAAGGGTTAGCTGGCGCTAGCCACCTCGCTGGACAGCCAGCCCGCTGCGGCTACGAGTGTGGAGCGCCGTCCGTCATTCAGACCACCCGCCAACTTACACTCATCCACAACTCTAATGTATCGCGTAACGACACATGCAAACTATGTAGGCAGTCGTGGAGCAAAGGAAACTAAACTATGACAGGAATTAACATTCCCACCCGAATGTTTTTTGGCTCAACACAAAACAGGAAGTTAAAGCGTCTCTCAAACAACCCACGTTACTTTCATTCTTGCATACGAGCTAGCTAAGCTAACTACGCTAACCAACTACGCTAACTACGCTAACCAAGACGCCTGTTGAATTGCCCATGGTGGTTTATTCTCACGGTGAAACTGCAATTTGGACTCCAGTTAGACAACACTGTCAAAACCGCCAGAACCCCTCCTGATAGCTACTTTTTAATGATAAAAGTTGGAAATAACATAAGTTGTCTGTTCTGAATATAATTTGAAATGTATAGCTCGCTACCTAGATTACTGAGGTGGCGTCAGCGAAGCTAGTAAACGTTATAGTGGGCTACGCAGTTTCCAGACAAAACGTTTAGGAAAGAGGTCTTCCATCAGCGATGAAAGCAAATGTTTCTGTTCGAGGAGGTGAAACCAGTTTATGTTCAAAACAGCAATAAAACGTTAATAAAACGTCTATACCGTAATACGATAAGTTATAAGAGGGTAGATATTTTTCTTAAGTGATTTCATTGCTGTCATATCCACTGTGCAACAGGTACGTCATTAACGCAGTGTCCATTGGCAACGTGCCACTAGAATTGACAGATCCTTTAAAGTTTATGCTCGGAAAGTGTCAACAAAATTATCCTTTTGTGCTAATTAAATCAGTAATCTACAGCAGTTGTGGACTGCAGTGTGTGCGATTTTATATACATACATACATACACATACACACACACAATATTGCCAGAAGTATTCCCTCGACTCATATATGAGCTTAAGTGACATCCCATTCCTAATCCATGGGGTTCAATATGACGTTGGTCCACCCATTGTAGCTAGAACAGCTTCAACTCGTCTGTGAAGGCTGCCCACAAGATTTAGGAGTGTGTTTATTGGAATTTTTGACCATTCAGAATCACGATTCGTCGCTCCAGAGAACGCACCTCCACTGCTCTAGAACCCAGTGGCAGAGTGCTTTACACCACTGCATCTGATGCTTTGCACTGCACTTGGAGATGTATGGCTTGGATGCAGCTGCTTAACCAGGGAAACCCATTCCATGAAGCTCTCTGTGCACTGTTCTTGAGCTAATCTGTAGACCACATGAAGTTTAGATGTCTGTAATGATTGACTCTGCAGAAAGTTGGTGACCTCTTCACACTATGCGCTTCAGCATTCGCTGACCCCGCTCCGTCAGTTTATATGTCCTACTACTTCGTGGCTGAGTTGCTGTCATTCCCAAACACTTAAATTTTCTTATAATACAGCTGACAGTTGACTGTGGAATATTTAGGAGCAAGGAAATTTCACGACTGGATTTGTTGCACAGGTGGCATCTTTATCAGTTCCATGCTGGAATTCACTGAACTCCTGAGAGTGACCCATTCTTTCACAAATGTTTGTAAAAACAGTCTGCATGCCTAGGTGCTTAATGTTATACACCTGTGGCCATGAAAGTGATTGGAACACCTGATTTTGTTAATTTGGATGGGTGAGTAAATACCTTTGGCAGTATAGTGTGTATATATATATATATATATATATATATATATATATACACACACACACATCAGTGGTTCTGAATTAGTGCAGAGCTTCTGAATATATATCATTCAAGGTGTGTGTATGTGTGTTGTGTGCACATCGAAAGACGATACACAAACAGCAAAACATCCACAAACACAGCCAAACAGCTCTTTAATGCACATTGATTCTTACGTGTTTTATTGTCATACATATGAAAATAGCTTATGAAAATATTATATACATATGAAAATAGTTATTCAAAAATATAACCTACACTTCTCCAGCTATACAGTTGAGCAATGACACTGGATGGCTTTGAAAGCTATTAGTTTGTTAATGTTTCTGGTAAGGCCAGTGACCAGAGGAAGACAGGAAAACAGCCACACACACACACGCACACACACACACACAATCTGTGAAGCACACAACTCTTCCAAAAAGAAGAGAAAATGAAAAATATTGTCAGAAGGTCACAAAACAAAGCACGTGCCCTAAATCTGTGTTTTTTTCTGCTACAGTGCCCTCTACATAGGGAACATTATTTATGTCATTCCTCTGGGACCTTGTAATAGCTGAAGTTAGTAATGGAATGGGGGTGGGCGGGGGGGGTGATACGAACACCCATTCATTGCGATTCTCTAAACATTATCTCCACAGAAGCCACGCTGGGTGACTGCACCTTTTGAAAAGTACTAAAACATAAGAACAGATGTTAAGATAAACAAGAAGGCATCTCTCCAGTCTACATGAACACATTTTCCCCAAACGACATCTCAAGGACAGTAATCTAGATGACGAGTCTTCAGTTCATCCTTTACACCATGACCAGATAACTTCATTATTCCAAGAAGCATTCAGCGGTCCCTTACTAATCTAAATGCCATCTTGAACATAGCTTATTTACACCGAACACGCTTATTAACTGCACTAAGTATTCCTTAATGCATTGCTCAGAAGCTATAATGTATTGAAGCAGCTTTCTTCAAAGGAACAATACTTTTCTTCATATGAACAATGCTTGAGGAGACTCCATACTGCTCCTAGCTTATGGATTTGTTTTACAGTACATGAGAAAAGAAAAATTCATGAACATAGTGAAAGTGCCACTGTCTACTGGAGCCTGTGGTTTGGCGTACTCACTGTCGACCGAGAGATCTGAGGCACAGAAAAAGGTTAGAGGATGCCAGACATTAAAATAACGGTTGGTTCAATCAGCGTGTGACTGGGACAAGAAGTAGAGTTTGAGATTAAAGAGTACAAAATAAAATATGAGAAACATTGTAAAGGATACAAGTAACAACAATCAATTGGACCATATCTTGCATTAAGTTTTGGATGGCGGTACTCCAAAAAAAGTACCCTAAGTGCTAAGAAAAATATACTATTCGATGATAGTAGAGATTTGCCATTACTCTTTACAAAGCTGACATTGCAGTGCATATTGTCACAATTTAAAAGATCGGGGAGCATCCAGGCATCAGCTTTCAATATCTTAACAAAATGCGAAACATCTTTTTAAGTTTACTAGCAGATACATGTTAAATAGTTTAGCAAATGCATTGGTTTAAGGTGGCCTTGAGACAAGCCTGAAGCAGTGGGCTACATGGTGCTCTTTGGCTACCAAACTGAATCAACCTTCCCATATTACCTGCCTGATTCAACTTCCAGGGAAATAATCACAAAATATGCAAGTTTAGCACCATACTTCTCTCTCTAGCATTGGACTGCTTTCTAAAACCTCAAATCTCTTTGACCTTTAGTCATAATTAAAGACAAAACAAACCTCTACTGACCCACATTATCCACCACATCCACTATGGTCTTGGGGTATGGAGCGAACATCTATTGTCAGGGTTAACCTAGCAAACTGTCAGAAATCTGCTTCGAGCTGAACAACTACATCCCTGAGATTCAAGTTAGCTGACTGTAGCACCAAAAGTAGCCAATGTCTGCAGGACCAGGAGCAAGGGAGGAACACAGCTTGAGAGTCAGCTGAGATCTTCTAGCTTTGCCGTGAGGCTTCATGTCAGGTCCTGACGCATCAGAAGCTGTTTCTGCCCAGTCGGCTTGCTCGTGGGCTCCGGTGCACCTTGGTGTGTTTGGAGAGGTGGTCACTCCTGGCAAACTTCTTGTCGCACATTGTGCACTCATATGGCTTCACGCCTGAATGAGAACGGCGGTGGCGGGATAATTCATCTGACCTTGAAAACCTACGACGCCAAACAAACAAGCAGACAAAAATGCTTTAATAATAACGTAGAAAATGACGCCCAAAACAAAAACAACATGTCCTTTTTATACCTATTTATATCTAAAAATAATTGGACATTTGTAGTTAATCCTCAACTGTAATGTGACTCCTTAATGCATAATAGCGCATTACTTCAAAAAAATAAAGGTGTCAGAGTTAACCCTGGTTGGGTCCAAACAGAACTGACATTTGTGATGACTGTAAAAAAGCCAATTTACCTCCAGCCACAGTCTGGCCAGCTGCACAAGTATGGCTTCTCGCCTGTGTGTCTGCGGAAGTGGGCCTTCAGATGGCTGCTCTTGGTGTACATCTTCTCACAGCCAGGATGAGAGCACTTGTGCACCCGCTGCGTCTCGCTGGAGGATCTGGGTGGCCGCGGAGAAATGGCTTTCACCACGCTGGCGCCCGCTATGCCAACTGCCCTTACCGAGATGGGCAAAGGAGCAATCTTTACATACTTTTGGTCCTGGCAGCCTGCTTCACCTGTGACGGGCAGGACGGAAGCAGAGGTCACCTGTGGTGAGAGTAGAGTAATGTTCTGCCCACCCTGGACCCCGAGCACCAGGTGTGCCACACGCAGCCCGCTAGACAGCCCAGAGGGAGGGGTCGGCTGGGGAAGAGTGTGGGTCAGCTGCAGTGGCTGAATCTGTAACAGCAAGGGAGCTCCCAAGAGCACAGGGGCAGAGCTAGCTGCAGCGTTAGCATCTAGGGCAACAGGACTTGGCTTGACTCCTGCATCTTTTAGCTGACCTGGGGAAGGCAGCTGCTCCTTAGGAATGATGTCTTCTGCTCTCTCCTCAGTGCTGATCAGGCCCTCCTTGATCATCTCCATCTTCTCCATCAAGAACTCTTCGATGTCCTCAAGAGTTGGGGAGAAGGTACTCGAAGCCTGGGATATAAAATCCGGCAGGCGGGGAGGAGACGCGGCGGCCGACGGCCCCGCCGCACCTGCAGCGGAGGTGAGATTCAGGTGCAGGAAGCCATCTTCCTCCTCCTCTTCCTCCGCGCTGCAGCCAAAGGAAGTCCCGGTGTCGCCCGTTTCCGTGCTGGAGCAGGAGGCCGAGCTGCCACCTTCACAGCCCACTACCTCCACGAAAGGCAGGGCCACCAACACCTGGTCCCTAAACGACTCATTCACAGTGGCCACTGCTTTATCACTTATGGAGACCATTTGTTACTGTCCAAGTCAAACAAGGTGGGTGGTGGGAGGGAACGTATCAGCACAAGGCCAATACTTGATACTACTGTAAAGGAATGAAAGGAATAATTAAAGTTTACAAAAATGTTCTGAATAACAAATACCGTTAATAACACAAAACAAATTCAAATATACACGATAAACTCTTTTTAACTTTTTTTTTCGTGGCGTCGTAAGGTATCAATGAGAAAATATGGAAAGGGGGGAGGAAATTTTTACTAATAGGTAACTAGGTGGCCCGCTGCATAAAAATAGGCGCGCACGAGGACACAACACTGCCGGGACTGTCGCTACAGAAAAGTGCGTCAGACGAGCAGGCCGTGCACGCGGGCTGCAGCTCGCGATCAGCTGCACCCAAATATGTTAGTAAGCTATTGACCTGTTATATGGACAGGTCGCGTTAGCGCTAAATACACGTGTCGAATAGAAAACCACATGTCAAGTAATAAAGGCTGCACATACCAGAGAATTCTTAAGTTCGGAAAGTAGGGTCATCGAGAGGCTACCCTTTACCAAAATCGTTGACTTGCAACTACTTTGAACATTAGAAATGGCATATTATACACATTTACCTTAAATCTGAGACTGATCGCAACTTCCAATGTGTAGATATGCGAAAAGTGGTGTCGCTTCACGTCTTTTTTCGTATTATTGTTTGTGAGAATATCGTCCTTGCCTCGGTTCCATGTTGGCATTTTCTCAGAGGCCCCATCACATGACATGCATCGCAATGCACTCGAAGGCACGGATCCAATTCCTTTGTTCTGATTGGTTACTTTTATGGAGGCTCGCCTAAAAACATCATTTTTGATTGGTTTGATTTCCATGCTTCATGCATTATTTATTTTTGAGAAAGCCCCGTCTAAAGCACGAAGCCACGCTGAAAACAGAAACCGTAATATAAGCGCAAGCTACGTAGTCCCTTGGTGGTGGTAGACACATTTAGCAACAAATCAATGTTTTGCTTAGGTAAGCACTGGAAGCGACGAGTGAATTCTAAATCTTTAGACGTACTTCAAAGCGTACGGAGGAATATGCGATATGCTCTATAGTTGGCCCTTTGACCAATGTTTTAAAACCAAAATGTAGCTGCAACCGGGTAAATTAAAGTATTAAACTATCTGAATGAATGAATGTGGTTGTTCATTTCTGCCTTTTGTTCCTAATTTTAAATAAGATTTAGGAATACGGTAATTACAGATGCAATATTGATTTTCCCCAATAGATGGCAGTAAAACGTATTTATCGCAAACTGACATCCATTAAACCCCTTAAGTAAAATCTTAAAACCTTATCCATACTTTACAAAAATGAAGAGATGCTAAGAAATCTCTCGGGGGTATACTTTATGCACTAATGTCCAGTATTGTTTTTTATTAATCTGCTTTTAGTTAAAGCTGGGCGTACACTGTACGATATTTTAAATCGTGTGCTCAGCTCCAGCTCAAACTGTACGACTAAATCGCAGGGTTTAAAAATTCACAGCTCACGATTCATATACTCACACTATACGACCCGACGCTCTCATGCGATCTCACGAGGAGCGATTTGAATTTCAAACATGTTTGATATTCTTGCGACGCTGCGATTTCTGATCGGGAGTTGGTCGTGAGGTGTGAATCGCTCCTCGTTTACCTGTGTAAACTATATGATACACGACACGCGATTGAGCCGAAACTCGGCCCGATCGAAAAAGAGTCGCACGAGTGAAAAATCGGCTGAAAATGGGCCAAAAATCGCACAGTGTACGCCCAGCTTAAGAAACTCTAACTCTGTTCTAATCATTTTAATAGTTTCCCAGATTATTATTATCTTATTTACTTATTTACATTATTTTAGTTACATATTGTTATTTTAATATTTATTTTATTACATTATTATTATTTTATAATTTGTCATTACTTTATTATGTTTGTTTCCTTTTTATCTTAAAATTTCTTAAAAAAAATTTTTGTCTTATCTTTGCTTCCTTTTAATGTTTCTTTTTATTTATTCTGTAAAGCACTTTGAGTTGCATGTATGTATGAAAGGTGCTATACAAATAAAGATTATTATTATTATTATTATTATATTAATATTTAATATTTGAACTCCACTGTATGTTATGCTTACTCGTTATACAGTGCACGCTTGTTAGCCTATACGCAAGACATAGATGAATCGAATAAAAACATGGATATAGGGTCATTCATGAAATTCCAGAAGATATGGCAAAATGTCAGGTGTCTTCAGCTGTAGTTTTGACTGAAGAGTTTGGGTTAATTTCCTCAAAATGTGTTTTTACATAAAACGCAAAGCCCAGCTTCTGTGTCCTAAAGTAAAGTGAACCCAATTTAGCAAAATAAAGATAGGCAGATAATATCTGATGAGAATATTAGATATTTGGCCCACAGCAATACTCCTGATGAATCACATTAACAAAGAGTGTACTAGAGAAAGATGACATTTTGGGGAGAATATATTTTCCCATAGTTTTTGCTTCTGGGTTTCCAGTTAACACAAATTAGTAATGCTAGCTCATAATTCTTGAGTGACAGGTCATTGAGATATTAATAAAGCCTATGACCACATTTTGTGGAATTCTTATCAGCATTTTCTGCAACAGGATGTGGTATTATCCTGTACATCTTGTCATACCTGTCAGGTAAGTGACGAACACAATCAAACCAGTCTGTCTTGTATTGCTTGTACCTGCTGTTAAACATTAGGTACAGTGTGTCCACTGCCACAAACAGAAAAATATGTTTTGACAGCTTAAACTATGACACTGCAGAAGATGAACATATCCCGTGAGGTCAAGACCTTCATTAGTGCAATTAGATACACCTGAATAACCTTTAAATACGTGTTCCCTAATGTTTAGTTAGAAGATATTCAATTAGATACACCTGAATAACCTTTAAATACGTGTTCCCTAATGTTTAGTTAGAAGATATTTTAAATAACACTAGGATTGTTGCTACATCCATACGGTCTCTAAACTCCTGCACAAATAAAGGCTTGAGTGAACATGAGCATGTTTATTTTAGTAGAACAGACAGGTAGCCATATTCAGAGACGTTCGTTCACAAAAACAAGATGTGTGGTTCTCTTCCTAAACGCCGATACGAGGGCACATTTACCAAGTGCAGTGAAACTCTTCAGAGTCCCAAACTAGTGGGGAAGAGTTCATTATGTCCAATTGTAAATGATAGGAAACAACTTTAATAAGGTTTGGGGTGAAGAAGAGACCAGCTGTCCTGTAGCTGTTCATCTGCTTACAACTCACTGTTGGCGACAGAAGGGTTTGACCGATCTCGCGCCTGTGTCAGTTCTCTCAGCAAATGCTCTAGGGACAGTAAATGGTAGAAAACCACTAGGTATCTCACATTATGCTCATGAGATGCATTTATCCTTCATATGGTTGTTATGCATGGAATGAAACAGATGTGATAAGTGACATGTGAGACTCATCTGCCCGAAGTTCTACTAAAGAAAAGTTTGCTTCATCATGATCCTGAGGTACAGGATATAGAATACACATGTTAGCGTTGCCCCCAGCAACACTCTTGAATCAGCTCAGCCCATCAACACATCTTTCATGCGTTAAAAACAGAGCCAAGAAAAGGTCCCAGCATGCAGTGCAGCTGTTCGGCAGGACCAGGAACCACTCTGCCAGGGCAGCATTTTAGATCGTCTATATTTCATGTTTTGTTGGAACACCAGCTCTTCTGCTGACACTTTCATTCCTGGTTTGCATAATGTGCAATTACAGTCAGCATTCCACCCTTACATTAGCATGCCAGTCAGAACAAATGAGGGTACACAGGACATTCAGTCTCATTGTGTCTTCCTGTCCCAAGTCTGCTTTTGTCTTATGGGTTGATACACATTTTAAATACACAAGAGTTGTTGTTTAGCGTGACAATGCTCTGTGCCCATCAGTCTTCGGAATGACATCAAGATGATGAGCGTTCATAAATTCGAACTTCCTTGACCACAAAGAAACGCATTCAGCATCTCCTTCCTCACCCCGACGTTGATCAGACGCCCGATTAATATTTAAATAAATAAAGGCTTTGTGAAGTCACTTCAGCGCGTCCATGTCGGCCTTGCTGAAGACGATCTTGCTGGAAAAGTAGACCGCCAGCATGCTGAGAAATGCAGCACTGATCATGTAGGCAGCCACGCTGTGGAAGAGCTGCACGATGGAGCCCATGAAGAGGGACGGCAGGACCTGGGAGAGCAGATAGGCGCTGTCTAGGATGGCTATGTCCAGGCAGATGCCCCTACGGAGCTGGGGAGCGTCAGGGTCCATGGGCACAGACACCTGGAGATCAAGCAAGCTGGGTGGTGTGGGTTTGTTGGGAGGAGGTTTCAGGCTGGGGACGCCTACCGCAGCCCCATTGGTGCATGCTTTGCCGTTTTGGTACATGCTGGGGAACTGGCTGTGGGTTGACTTGATCATTTTCAGCCCGTCGATGTTAGATTGGAGTTTGGGTCTGTTGTTGGAGAAAAATACCTAGATCAAAAGAGAAACAAAAAAAATGTTTTCAAGTTTGGCTTTCCAAAGACAGTAGGAAGAAATGAAAGGGTGCACGTCTTACCTGCTCGTCCGAGTGGTAGAGACAGGTGAGTGTGTAGGGTACTATCTGCAGCATACAGAAGGTGTAGCCTGTCGTAGCGGCCATGACCGTTACGAGCACCACGTTGCGGGACATGGTCATCACTGCCGTGCTCAGGGCGAGCAGAACCACACTGCTCATGTACAGGGCCCGCGTGCCAACCAGAGCCAAGATCCGTTGGGTCAGGAGGGAGAAGCCCACAGCAGTGACACACTGCAGGAACAGACCCAGACTGGCAATCCGCACACCTGTGGGCCAATCGGAAGAGAGTACAGCTGACACGAGCCTGAAGAGGTCATGGTGTCGTGCAGACGCAACACAGGTGGAGACGGGGGCGCGGCGATACCTTCCTCGTAGCGGAGCCTCTCCACGGACCCGGGCTGAGCACCGGGAACCCCGTTGTACAAGCCTTCCCCCACAAAGTCCGTGTAGAACAGCACGAACGTCATGAGACCCATCCAGCTGCACAGTTCGGCCACGAACAGCCTGCAAATCACCCGGGGCATTTGGCTGCACAACGAGCAGAGCCTCGGTATGGAAGAGAGGAAACCAACCAGGGCGTGACGCAGGACCCAAGCGCCAGACAGCAGAACCAGTGGCCAGCAGCTAGGCCTCACCAGTCCCCCCACAGCCCTCCTGGACCCCTCAACCCTGCTCCCTCCGGCTCTCGCCGTCTGTTCCTCTGAGATGAAGGCCGTGCTGGTCAGACACATGAGGAAGATGACTGTGAGGACAGCGTAGATGAAGGCTAACTGGCCTCCGAGGTACGTGGCGGCGTGCAGCGCGCTCCAGTCTACGGCGGACAACAGGTAGCCCACACACCCGCCCAAGCTGACCATCAGCGAGTACATGGAGAACGCACGCTGGCTCTCCTGCTCTCCTGGGAAGAGGTCCGACATGAGCGCCTCCAGAGGGGTGAAACACGCCTGGCTGCAGAACTGCATCACACAGATGGCACAGACCAGGAGCAGGACCTCCAGCCACCGGAGGCGCTGTTCAGAGAACACGGCGGCGATGTGGGACACACGAGGGATGACCACAAGGCCCAAGAGCACGCCCACACACATGGCCCAGATGAACGGGCGACGGCGACCGTAACGGCTGCTCCAGCTGTCACTCGCCAGGCTGAGGGGTGGGACAAAAATCAATCCCAGTACAGGCCCCACACCTGCAGGGGGAGACAGAGACCATCAACTCGGTTAAAATAGTAAAAGGTAGCTACATGGAAAAACATATTTATCATCTAGTGCAGTCGTTTCGAAATAATTTGAAAATACTTAAAAAGGAGCATTAGACAAGATTCAAGAAACACCACCTCTGGTGGTTAAGTAGTGTGGGTAAAATATTAATATTTGGTCTCTGCAATCATATTAATCAGTATTCATATATGTATTAATCACTCTTAGTAATAACTAGAATGGAAATCAATTTATTAAGGTATATTGAACATGTTAGGCTTAGTAGACATTGTTCATTGTATACTTTACATGCTTGTAGTCTCTCCCTCTCTTCCTATCTATTTCTAGTAGATTGTGTGTGTGTGTGTGTGTGTGAGCTCTCCTTCCGAGTTGAAGACAGACAGTCCTGATTGTCTCAGCTCTGTAGATAAGGATGAGCTGCGTCAGAATGGTACATCTGGCAGACCAGAGGAACAAGGAGGCCTTGGCCCGAGGACCCTGGCAGGGGAGGGGTGATACCTCACCCCATCACCTCGCGTGATACCTCACCCCATCACCTCGCGTGATACCTCACCCCATCACCTCGCGTGATACCTCACCCCATCACCTCGCGTGATACCTCACCCCATCACCTCGCGTGATACCTCACCCCATCACCTCGCGTGATACCTCACCCCATCACCTCGCGTGATACCTCACCCCATCACCTCGCGTGATACCTCACCCCATCACCTCACCTCACGTGGGCCACCAATGAGACACAACATGCATAACTGGAAGTATGATGTAATCATGTAGCAAAATAGTAAAGAACTATGGTCTGTGAGAGGGGGGGAAGCTCTCTCTTGCAGACACTCGAGTGTGTGTGACAGAGATCTCTGGATCGATCCATCTTTCCATTTTTCTGTCTTTTGTCTTTAATAAACTTTGTACTTTATACCATACCCAAATGTTGTTGACTGTTCTTGCTCACCATTCAAATTTCAGTGGCAGTAGCTGAACACAATCCCAACCATGAACACGGTGTCTTTGGTTGGTCCATGAGTACACATCACACATCACACATCCAAGATCTATGGTGGCCAGTGGGGTTCAGGTTTTCTAGTATTACCACAATTGTCTTGACTTCACTTTCGACCAATGAGGTATGCGGTTTATAAATGTTTTTCATAATTTAAATATTAGATGATAAATGTACGTCATTATGCTAATTGTCCTTGACAGCAAACTAAAATATTCCAACTGCATCTCAGTGGAACATGAGCGTTGTACATACGCATGAGTATTGGATGCGTGTTTGATAGTTGTATCATAGTTGTTTAATGATCCATTTGGACGAACACGCACTGCGGGACTCCAAACAGATCAGTACAGCCACACTTAAATACACGCGCACAAGGCCAATAAAACAACCTTCATCCACATTTATAAAACGTCATTGTTTGAAATTTTTCCCCCATTATGTTTTACATATTTCAGGTTCCTTGCTTGAAAAGTACTGTTGCTCTCATTTCAGTGTGCTTATTCATGAAAGTGTCAGACACTCGTCTGACACAGAGATGTTGGCTGTTCCACGGTTACTCACCCAACACCATCGTCATGAACTGCTCCTGGACACCAGCCTCTAACAGCATGGGGGGGATGTAGATGGTACCGGTCGCAATACATATCTCCAGCCCACACGTCAACACGTTGACCAGGAGCAAGTCAAAGAGCCTTCCGCGCATGTCCAGGGCCCCCGCTGTGTTTTCCGTCTGCCAGGCACTAATGCTGTGAGGAGAAGCCCAAAGACTCGGTACATGGAGCGACTCTTCTGGTACTTCTGTTAGTGATAGAAGTCCTCCGGTCAGCTATGTTGCCTGTGGAAATAAAAAATAAAAAAGACATCCGTAACCTACCATGCCTGAGCTGTACATTTAGACATCTAGTATTCATTAGGCCTGCGCAGTTTAGTTACACAGCATGTATTAGTTTTGTTTTATGTTTAATGTCATTGCCATTTACCCCCAGGACTTAAATCCGTATCTGCACAAGGAAAACGTGTGCATGGCACGGAGGTGACTAATGAACTTAATCCTTAGCAGCTTATTTACACCAGATTGATTGATAGTTGCATATCGGTTCCTGTTGGCTGCTGAACCTTTTGTAGACTTGTGTTTGTAATCAGTAGGAGGGGTCAGTTAGGAGAAGGTGCAGATACCACGGTAAGAAGGAGCTGTGTGCGCTCGTGCGCGCGCTTATTTAGCCCGAAACATCCTTCAAATGCTGCCGGTGAACATTGGCCGGCGGATTAACCCGAGACGGAAGTATGCTGAGTGTGTAGTTTAATTTGGAGTAACCTGCAGTCTATTTCAAACTGCAACTGTAGTGAGTTATTTGTCGAGCTGATCAGTCATGTTTCTAGGAAAAGCTTACATAACTAGCATTTAGGCCTACAGTAATGTGTAGTTAATGCTGCTTTGCGCATAAGGACTGACATCTGATCCTGGACCAGCGGTTGTAGGTTTCAAATCAAACACCTGAACTCCAACGCTACGCAGCACCTGTGATGTCCTTCCACGATGCGGAGGGATCACTCAAGCAGAACCGGATCTACTTCATTGCATAAAATTATCCGCGTGTTTAAAACCTTCTGTGAGTGTAACAACGAAGATTGAACTAAAAATACAACGTGTGTGTGTGTGTAAGAAGAGGGTTTTCCATCCACCGAGTTTTTGCGCATTTTGAAAATGCGCATGAAAAAAGCTGGATGGAAAAAGACCAAAATTCGAAAAAAGCCCCAAATATCGCAAAAAGATTTTTACGCTAGGAGGAGGTGGAAAAGTTAGATTATCGCATCGCTAAAATTCGGAAAAACTGGATGGAAAAGTGTTTTTTTTCGCATAAACGATGACGTATCATGCGGTCATGTGGTTCTGTACATGATCGCGATGTAAAGATGGCAAATGCATACAAAAACAGTTCTGGAGAGAGCAAAAATTGAATTTAACTTCTCCATGTATAGAAAAAAAATGTTTCAAAACCTCAAAGTGCAAAAATGCGTAACTGCCAGATGAACGTAAAACCACTATTGTTTGGCGTCCTCTCACGTGATCTAAAATTTATTCGCATAACTGTAATGAATGGAAACAAGGCTTAATTCGCATTTTTTTTCTGCCGAAACTTGGAAATTGCGCATTATTTTTTCGAAAGGTTTGGATGGAAACCCGGAGAAGCTCAAGTGTGTAACCAAAAAAAAGAAAGTGTGACGTGTCACATCGACTGTTGGCCAAGTCTCACTAAACAAACTGCAGTTCACGTAATAAAATAAATGTTATGCACATAATGTCTTGAGACTATTGGCCGGATGTTTTCTCATTTGAACCACTTTTCCAGCCCAGAAGAAGCTTCTACTCATCTACTGACATGCAGCAGAACAGAACCACCCTGAGCAGAGACCTTTACCTGTGTTACCATCCTCTGCTCTGTGGGGATGAGACAGCGTTCACCTAATGCTCCGCTCAAGTGAAAAACTGGAATTTTTAACTTGAGATTTTTAATTTTTAAATGTGAGATCTGCAGAAAGAGTGGCATTAGGAGCCTTCCCATATACTTCAAATTAAAAAATATTTCGGCAATGACTTGAAGGCATTCGTTATTGTTCAACAACCATTAACTTTACATGTAATTAGCTACTGTTTGTGACCAGAGTATCTAGCAAAATTCTTATCAGGCACTGATTGACACCTTTAATACAATGCTTGTTTCATATAAGAGATTATGATCACTTTCACCCACTGATTTAATCTGTCTATATGAAAGACAATTCATGCCATTGTTACACAATATGGTCTTTTACATCTTTCTCTTTTAAACATATTTTTTTATTAATCTGACATGCCTAAAAACCTGAAGTGATCTTGGATATTCACTTTAGCAGGAAATCAGAGGAAATCAATTCATACTAGAGAAACCTGCAAGTTGAAGTCAAATACACATTTCAGATCTCATTAATACTACATTTCCCTGTAATATCCCTAAGCTAGTTACCAAATGAATAAAAATGCTTTAAAAGTCAGTCAGTACCTCACATTCAGATGTACTCATATATATGAGACAAGCAGACAGGACCAAAACACACGACATACGTGTGCTGCAGGTGCATGGAGACCCTTCTCTTCATATCTCCCAAGCATGTGTGTCTTGGTCTCAGGTGACTGAAGTTCAAACTGCATTTGAAGAGTCAACAGAGAAGTTAGGAGGAGCCCGAGACAGCGCACGAGGAAGTACTGATGTTCAAGTCGCTCATCCCTAGTAGGAAATAACAGCGGGCATCAAACTTGATCTTCAGCATTTTTAGTGCGAGGTAAATAACCTGCACGACTCAGTGACGTATTATCGGTATTATCCGTGTTATCCGTATTATCCATAAGTGTTGCCTCTGTCTGGAGATCTTTGGATGACATATTTAGTCTTTTTAAACATTGCCAGAAAACACTGTTAATTATGAATGAAATCTCCTTTATTGATCTACAGTACCTAATCCAAAGTGAACCTGGTACCATAATGCTGTACTATGTAAAGACAAACAATGAACCGGTTGGTCACCTGTTACCAACATGCTGTTGAGAAATGTCAATCTTATAATGTCATGTCAGCAATAACAGCTATTGTGAGTCATTTACAGAGCTAGACTTGTTGCTAAATCATGCTTATGCTTTTTCTATTTTGTTCATGAAAATTAAAATGTGCATTCTTGCATCCTCAGGAAAAGGATGTATGTGGCACCTGAGCTTTCAGTTAGTGAACACCAGCTACTTTTGGTATTAAGGCAAACCTTCAGTCAAAAAGTAGTAGGCATGGATTTATAGGTGGTATTAAAGTGTTTTCACATATTTGAGGGGAAAAAATAGCACCTCATCCTGATGGGGTACTGGAATACTGAAGTATTGGAATACTAGGGTACTGGAGTGCAGGGCGACTGGAGTATTAGAATACTGGGGTACTGGAATACTGGTGTACTGGAGTTTCATCAGTCAGTTTTATATCAAACAAGTCTTTTGTTATTCATTTATAAGGCATGAGCTATAAACAAAACTTGTAAAAGAAGCACAATGGATTTGAATAACTAATAAGACAACATATTGTCTTATTTATGAAAGGGAAATATGAATTAAACATATTTTAAGACATTGACCCTAAACCAGCTGTTCTAATTGAGTTAATCTTGCACTTTTGGCCATTCTGTACTTAAATGATATTTATAAATGTCTTCGAATTCTATCCCAAAGTCGAGTGAATGCCAGAATTTCCTTCCAAAGTAAAAATGATCTTTTCACAAAAAAAAAAGCTTATCTAAGGTTCACTCCGTACAGGGCGAAAGCTGAAGACAACACACATTCTATTTTCTCATCCACACGTCTGAGCAAACGAAAACCAGATAATGGGCAAACGTCTTAGCCAAACATGACGTCTTAGCCAAACAGGAACTGGTGTGTGTGGGTGTGTTTAGGTTGGGCCATCTACAGGTATATATAGCTCTGCTGTTAAACATCCACTGTAACATTTATACACAAGCATGATCACACTGGATATTATAGATCATCTTGGATTTGATTTTATTTTATCACATGGTGTCATATTTCTGGGAATCTTAATGTGGTGTGAATGCACTCTACAATATTCAATCATAACAAGATTCCATATTGTGGAGACACAAATTAATTCTAATCCTCCTAAAAGTGGTGTTAGATCTGACTACACAGGTTCTACAAGTGGTGTTAGATCTGACTACACAGGTTCTAGCAGGAACTCGATTCTACGACCAATATAGTTACTGTTATTTGTACATTTCTACAAAGCAATTTGTGTCATAGATTCTACTTTTTGTTTTATCCTGACATAAATCATGAGAACATACCAGTAAGCATGAATCAGTCTCTGTATAATTCGCACCAGTACCCTCACTGGTAGGTTCACACCCAGGGGTGTAGTGGGGGGGGGGGGGGGTCGCTGACCCCCCACTTATTTTAACAGGGGGGATGCATCGCCCCCAGTAGTGTAGTGGGAGTGTGTAGCGGGGGAACAGCGACCCCCCACTTATTTTAACTGGACGTTGCTCTTGCTGAGACAGTTACGTCAAACGCTATAGGTTTATACATGATGCGTTAGCAGTTCGCCAACTCCTGGCGATCGATCGCCACCCCGCTTAACAATTTAGAATCGCTACACCGCCACACCAAAAACGACCCCCAACTTATTTTTTTAGGACTACACCACTGTTCACACCTGCCTTGCATCATTAAGCTGTTCAAAATGCAGCAGCCATCTAAAACTAGAAAATTTGATCATTACTCCCATCCTAACTGACTCAGTAAGATTTTCCGTTGGTTATACAATACTTCAAATGACTTACAAAACAGTGAATGGTCCAGTCTCACAGTAGCTTAGTTAACTCTAGACCCATTTTGATATGCCATGGCTGCTTTGAGCAGGTGCTAGCTTTTTATTAGCACCTTAAATAAAGAACTTCAGGGGGTGGAGCCTTTCCTATAAAGCTCCCACGCTATTGGATGACCTCCCTGTTTCAATGTTTAAGGCTAGGCTGAAAACCTGTGCAGTCAGTCATTTGATTTGTTAGATATATTGTAAGGCTATAGAGGATTAGTTGGCATTTTAAACTGGTGGTTAGGGAATTGGTCTTGTGACCGGAGGGTCGTGGGTTCGATTCCAAGACCTGAGGCCATAACTGAGGTGCCCCTGAGCAAGGCCCTTAACCCTCACTTGTATAAAAATGAGATAAAAATGTAAGTCGCTCTGGATAAGGGCGTCTGCCAAATGCCGTAAATGTAAACTGGAATTATAAACTGGAATGACTACATGCTGTGTTCATCTCTGTGTTGTCTGGTTCTGGCAGGGTGCTGCTGTTCTAGGGAGCCGTCGTGCCTGCGTGACCTTCCAGCTCCGTCATTTAGCTGTGCAGGCATCGCTAAGTCCACACTTGCACATTGTGTACCTGTTTTACACCCTGTAGCATTTGACATTATCTAATAATCTGTCCTCAGAGCCAAGGTTTGTCTCCTCCCAATGTCATGCTGTGTCTGCACTTCAGCAGGCTACCAACACGTCCAGTACACACATCCTTACCTCCTTCACTCCTGGTTTTCTTCTTCGTTTGATTCATTCTTGATAAATATTTATACATAAATCTAAAAATTCTTATTAGACCACCAGACTCATACATTGGATACTTTACTGGGCCATAGAAGTATTGACTTCACTCTCGATGTCTCCATGACAACCAACCTTCAGAGTAAAGTTAGTGGTTTTTCTAACAATTGAAATCACCTGAGTGTCACACTCTGCCCCTCCAGGACAGGTGAAAGGTGAGACTACAACACAGGCCGATGCTTCTAACCCAAACCTGCGCACCATGTTTCTTCACGTATGAGGAACCAGTCATGTCACCAAAACTCAAACCATCTTTTTTGTAAGCGATTTGCTCTGTGCTGCCATCACGCAGCATATGGTGTATTAAGATCGAGACATTATAAAGAGCACAAACCACCCAGAGTCCGGCTCGCCTTGAGAGATGAGGACATAAACTCCCCAGTTTCACTGAGTCGGTGAGCTAGAGACGTCATCATGTGCCAGAAACGTCTGGACATTTCCACTTCTCCTTCCTGCCAAAATGTCCTCTCTAAAACAGCCCATCAATCAGAATGTGGAGAGCTCAGGTTGAGCTCACTACCCCCAAGTAGGTAATTTGCATATTGGTTCTTATTACCTGCGTTAAATCCCATCCCTATATCGTGCCATGTAGAAATAAGCCATCACTTTGAAAATGTTAGGTAACCCATCTCATCAGTGCAGGGTTTTGTAAAGATGCCACCAATCCCCACCTTTTTAAAACAGAGATGGAGATTATAAACTTTACAGCACTGTTTCATCTGTCCTTTCGCATCACTTCTCCAAGAACCGTTAACTCAGCTGTCAGAACTGTTAGGCAACAAGTAGTAAATGTTCATTGCTGTAACACAAATTGAACTAATGACTAACACTATACACTCACGACTACTTATTCTGTCATGTTTGCTTACTTGAAGTGCCGTGTTGGTATAGTTAGAGGCTACAGCCCTTCCGTCATCAAGCAGTCTGTTAACGAGCCTGCAGCTTCTTCATGGAGGACTACTTCCTGTCTCATGCAGTCTGGGTATTTTGAGGTGCTAATAGCGCCAAACCGCAGAGGCACAATGACACCATGTCAGCGTCACTGCCGAGAAGTAACGTCCAATTCAGCAGAGTTCCTGCAATCCGAAATGGACTCATGATGAAGGGGCAAGAGGGATGTTGGGAAATCGTGTGTAGACAGTCTACAAGACAGGGGTGGCTAATCAACACTGGGGACTGGTACAGTAACAGTTGTGAACCTACCAGCCTGCCTTGGGAGTCCATGTGCAGTTAGGCCTAAATTTGGTGTCCGTGTGCAACAGTTAAAAATCCTGTCAGGCGCTACACAGTTGAGGCCTGTTGGGAACACTGCAGAGGGAGGAACTGCTCAGATTCACCATATGAGGTCATGAAGATACAGCTGCAAAACAGTAAGAGCAGTCAGACACGGTTGGGTGGTGGTCCAAATACAGTCAGCAACGACTGCGTCTGTGGTGTTCATTCTGACGTCAGAGCCTGGGAAGATGTAGTGTAGTGTCTTATTTCACTGAGGAAGGTGCTTGTAGAAGGTCGCTTTAGGAAGACAAGGCTACTTGAGTGCTATGAATCAGTACTGTTTACAGAATATACCTGCCACCTTATAGCATCAGAGGTGGTTCAGGATCTCCGACAACTTAAATTAAATGTAATCAAATGAGGTGGTGAACATTTTAACCATTCTTTATGATGCCTGTCCCAAATTCACCCAGGTTACTCCTTGGGGAATGAAAATGTGAACTACAGATATATGCGTTAACCAAGATTGCTGTACACTAAAGTCATAGAAACCTCAGAGATCAAAAAGAGAAGTGAAAGAATTAAACAAGTGAAGAGGGGATGTAACAGCACCACCATGTGGTTGTTAAGATCTAGTGTTGGACAGTGTGTGCAGCCCTGTATCCCACGACGACACCTGGCAATTATTAAATACTTTGCACAGATAGGACAGGGACGTTTAAGACTGAGCGTGGACATCCCTACGTGTGTGTGTTTGATCATTTATTCAAAGGGCAAAATCAATAAACGCTCAAAACACAAAATTGAGAATCACAAACAACTAGTTAAAACGGTATAAAAATGATGAAGCTTTTATTACAGACCAGAAATCATTCTCTTTGTCACTGGGATGTACAGATCACATTATTGCCGTAGTCACATTGTAAATCGCAGCATGCACACAGCTCGTCTTGACAAAGGCTCTTAACTTTGACCAGTAGGAACAGATTTTTGTCTGTATGTACATTTTCCACAACAGGTAAATCCCACGGGCAACTCCAGAGTTCAACATAGTTGAATGTTCAGACATGAAGGTGTGACGAGCTAGGCTTTTGTTTTGCTAATCCACAGACACAGACTTAGCCCAAAACGCACATTAGCATACGGAATCATGTTTGGACATTATAAATGAAAGGGTGAAAAAAAGCCATCAATATTATACAAGAGGAGGAGGAGGTTCTCCAGGAGTCCAGCTGGCGAGCATGCGTCCACTTAAAACTGCGTTTAGGAAAAAACGAGTAATAAAAAGAGTCCCAGTCCAGCCGTGCTGCAGAAGGGAAACGGCCGTCAAGCTCACAGACCCTCCGCCACCACGTGTCCTGCAACGTACCCCACCCAGCGCTTTAAAAATATTCATCTTGCTGCCTTACTAAAAAAAAAAAAAAAAAAAACCAACAAAAAAAACAACCACCCCACCCACCCTGAAATTTGCCCCAGCTAAATCTGGACTGGCTCATTAGCTGATTCAAACAAGCGGAATCGAAAGAACAAGACCGGAGTGAGACCAGGACGCTGCTCGGACCACACGATTTGGACCGAGGGGCACACTTCTGAGGAGCAACACACACCATGGCTGCAGTAGCGCAGAACAGCTAGCGCAATGAACGTCCTCGCCACGACGACTATCTTACATGTCGGCTCCACCTAGTCCACTTGAGGACACTCACGCCACATTTCCCAGAACAGAACATCCCACTCAAGTTAACTGAAGCTCAACTACTGTTAAATGATCAGTTTAGTTCAAGGAAACACTATCCGCCAATGGAGTTCAGTTAACTATTACATCCAGAGGCTTTGGACACCTGCTTGGGTGTTTCTATTCTTTCCACAACTTTTATGGCTTCTATATATAATTTAAACAGACATACACTTGTCAAAATCAGAGATGATTAATAAAATGTTGCAACGCCAATCCAAAAAAGTGGCAGCTGTTAAAGCAGGAATATTAATAGCACCTCCAGCACTGAGGTGAGACTGAGTTACACACAGTTGTTTCCATCATGTGACCACATCATGTGACCACTCTGAATGCTTAGAGTTAGAAACGAGGCTACTTATTCCAGATGGGGCAAGAGGCACTCAGTCACCGTATTACATGGTCTTTGCTAGTAAAACACATACATTTGTTTTTGTTTTTTTTAAACCAAGATACATTTTTATTTCTTTTCTTAAAAAACAAACATTACAAAAATTCTGGAGTAGGAGAATGACAAAACAATATTTTGGACTTATGGAATTAAAATCAATTGAAACAACACACATTTGGGGAGATGGGGGCGGGGCGGGCGGGGGGCTATGAATTCAGGCACCCCTGAGGAGACAAAATGCAAAAAAATAAAAAAAATAAAAATAAAAACCCCACATGAGGACAACCCACATCTGCCTTACAAAGGTGTCTAATCATATGAGTGAAATCAGGTGAAATCAGCAATCCACATATGAGCACATTCCAGCACCTGCTGAAGTTAAAGCAGGCAGCCTGTGTGGAGTCGGGTGGAAAACACAAGACAGACAGGAAACACACCTGCGCGCGCGCACACACACACACACACACACACACACACACACACACACACACACACCTCCCAATGATTCAACCTGTGATCATGTGACAATTACATTAATACTCTGTGTAAACTACTAAAAGTCTAATATTCTCAAATTAATGTTAACAGGTGTATTTACTTAGAATCGGTGGTTTCCCCACACCAGGCAGGTAAGGTGTCATTTAAGAGCTACCTGTTTTAATCCAAAATGGTGCTTTAGAAGTTCTCCACCCAATTTTAACAATTTACAACCTCTTATGTTTGTTTGGGTTCTGTTCACAATGGGAGGATGCAGAATCAGACTTTACAAGGCAAACATGGCATAAGAAACCTGCATTTACCACACACACACACACACACACACCATCAGACAAGCCAACATTAGCATGAGATGATTTATGGTTAAAAGAAATGAAAGACTTCAAGAGCAGAGTGAGTCACAGAACGCCATCACTCTACACTGCATCACATCACAGGGCAGCCCGCTCAGGACCTTCAGAGTCGTCTTAAAGCTGAGAAGAACAGTTGAGAGAATGAGATGTGTGGAGGGGCGGGGCCTTGGGAAAGGTGGGTGGACCGTGACATAGCTCCGCCTCCAGTTATCTCTACACGCACACCAGAACTCCACTGCAGATAAATGCCTGGGCGTTGAGGAAAGTTACATTAGAACAGGTTTTTCCCCCATGTACTGGCTTTGGAGCATCGATGGCTCTTAACATTGCGTGTTACACCACGGCAGCTTTTTAACTCGTGTTGACTAGCATTTGAACGCAGGAGAAACGTGAACGTGTGCAGGGAGAGGCGGGGCAGGTCAGGGAGTGGGGAATACTGTATGTGGGTTGACCCAGAGAAGCCGGAAAACATAGTGGCTAATAATACAGGGACATGAGGAGGGGGTGGGGGGGACAACTTGTATTTTTTTTTGTTTGCTTTTTTTTTTTTTTTTTAAAGGATGCTTTAAGCAACGCGGCATTGAGAGGAGCACCCTGTCACTAGTGGGCAGACACACGGAGCATCCTGTGTTGTACACTGATAAATAAACCCATCCAGTCACATCCTCACACACACAAGAAAAATGTGGCCTAATGCATCCTGGGACAATGTAGCATATATGAAAAATTATACCAACCCAAAAAAAAAAAAACAAACAAACAAACAAAAAAAAACTTTAAACCACTGAGCCAAGTCACCACAGACACTGAACTTAAAACCCTTGGAAGAAGAGAGAGCAATAAGAAGACAGAGCGAGAGAGAGAGAGAGAGATCGAGAGAGAGAGCGAGAGAGAGACAGATATGGGGGCTGCTTATCAGAACCTGGCTAGTCTTCCCCAGACGGGGCATCTTCTTCCGAGCCGTCCTCCTCTTCATCGTCATCCTCATCGTCTGGGGCATCTTCCTTTGTCTTGGCAGGCGGCGCCGGAGAGTCTTTCTTCTCAACTTCATCTTCCTCTTCATCCTCCAGGGGGCTCTCCGGCTCCTCTTCCTCCTTGGAGGGGCACTTCTCCAGGGCCTTGGCAGCGCTGGGGCGACCCTTGCCCTTCCCTTTCATGGGGCTGGGGGTGACTGGGGCACATCACAACCACTTTACATCACCGCATTTAGGCTCATTAATCGAAACACAGAAAATAAAATAGTTTTTGGCGATTTATCCCAGACAGCAAACATCACTATGCCCCACCCCCTCAGTCCAATTCCATGGCAACATGCAGAAGGCCCCACCTACCTGTGGCCTTTAGCCGGGGCTTGGGGGATTTTTTCTCCTTCCTCTCTGCACGGCGTCCTCTGGGTGCTACCTTTCTGCTCTTCTTTTTGGAACGGCCGTAGTCGCTGTCATCATCGTCGTCCACCATGAAGTCTTCATCGCTGCCAGACTCCTCTGTGAGGGGAGACAACAGACCTTGAGAGGGGCTGAAGGAAACGCCACACGCCTCCACCTCCCCGGACGCTTGAGGTGTGTGGCCACTAGGGCTGAACGATTTTGGAAAATAATCTAATTGCAATTTTTTTTCTATAAATTGCGATTGCAATTTAAAATCGCGATTTTTTCCCACTGTTTTCAGGAAACTCTGTTTCGGCATTTTTTATACAGCTCAGATACAGGGTTGCCAACTTTTCAAGATCGCTTGGAGTGAGACTTGAACCTGGAGTGGGTGGCGAACGTAATTTGTTGTTATCGGGGTGGTGTAAAATGGACAAAATGTAAGTATTATTATTATATCGCGATCGATCGGTCGCCTGTGGTTGGCGCCAGAGCGAACTAGCAACTTGGCTAAAATATGTGCGTGAGGGCATTTGGTAGCGCATATCCAGTGTGTTTAACAAAGCCATGAAGCCGGGCTTGTTCACTATATTAACGGACATCATGTCTTTCACTATGAACTCCGTTACTGCCGGAGTTATTTCAGCGTGCCGCTTCGAATTATATCCATAAGGACTTTCACTTTCAAACGGTTCGGTCAGTGAACCCTGTCTGCTGGACCGCGGTCAAGCTATCCGCGCTTTTGCGATTCATCCGTGCTTTAAATCTTATTGCGCATATATGCGTGATTTTACGGTATTTCGCTGCTCACCGCATACTAAGGCTGTATAAGCGCAGAGAAACATTTTTTGCGTATTTCAAGATGCAGCACTGGTCGTTGGCATTTTAGCCTTACAAATATCATACGAGGCTTTGTGGTGTTTTTTTTTAATGCTGAAGGTTTGTAGTGTTACCTCGCGTCGTAGCAACAGTAGCAAGGCACATTTTGCAGAGTACCTGACGTTGAGCAGCATCTTTTTTAAAGCCAAAGTAATTTCACACAACTGATGTGCTGCCCCTCTTTGGTATTAGACTTTCAGTTGTGTCAGCTTCTGTCGAGCCTGAAGCCATTGTGCATCAAGTTAAAGTGCGCTGTGTTAACTTCACTTCTCCACCTCCCTGCCTCCTGCTCGGGTTTGCTCCGTTCGTCCTCGGCTCGGCTCGCTCCCAAGTCACGTGACCAGTTTAAATCGCAGCCTGTGCGATTAGAGAATTGCGTTTTAAAATATCGCGAGATTATCGCAAATGCAATTAATCGATCAGCCCTAGTGGCCACACCCCCTTTGTGGGAAGACTCTGCCCCCTGGCACTCCTGAGCAAAACACTCTTAGGAGCCTCAATCATGGCCACATGCAGTGAGCTGTTGCCTTAGTCAACACCCCCAAAACAGGAAGAAAAAGTCATGGTCAAAATGCCAGCCTGTCTTGAATGGTCATCGCTGTGGGTTATTAATCAAAAGAGGAACACACCAGTAGTGTAGTAGAAAACACCGGCACACAGCGCATGAGCCAAAATCTCACGTTCTTCTACAGAACAGAAGCAAAGAGGAGCACCACGGTCCTAAAGGGAGATGTGTATGAGGCATGTTCGCTGGAGGCAAAGTGCATGTACCACTAAAAGGTTCGTTACGCTAGCAGAACAGAGGTTGTGCACGCAGCAGAAGAACTCGCCAGAGGACACCGTCTCACTTCCACAGCAAACAAGCCCTAACCGTTCACACCACCGAGAGACCACCGAACCGAAGAGGACACGGGTCCCTTCAGGACCAGACTGGGACACTCGGGCACACAATCAGCAGCAGCAACACCTCTACTCCCATACCAGATAAACTTGCTCCTACCCACTTCATGGAAATTTCCACACAACACGGACATCATAATCAATAACGGATCACTGAAGAAGCTCTCTGCTCCCTATAAGCGGCTCAGGATCGCCCCCCACAGGCTCATCACTGAATGATTAATGATGAACTTCATAAGCTGATGGCTTAACCAACTCAGTCACTGCAACCAGAGTGATTTGGGGTAAGATAAATCTCCTGCTGGCCCTGGACCACTGAGGTTTTGGTACAGCTACATGCACAGTTGAAGAGCTCTGACTGGATTTGTTCATTCTCCAAATACTGCCAAGATATGGAATATACATGAAACACCAAAAAAAGAAAACGTCTGGAAAGTCACGTTTAAATATCTCCCTCAAACCTCCAGACTCTCAATCCTGTTTAAATACCACCCTCACAAACCTCCAGACTCAATCCTGTTTAAATACCACCCTCACAAACCTCCAGACTCAATTCTGTTTAAATACCACCCTCACAAACCTCCACTCAATCCTGTTTGCTCTCAGCTCTGCAATCATGTACATCTGCAGTGAGAATGAAGGCTTCCTCCAGAAAAGTATGAACCCAACACGCAGAGCGTTGGGCTGCAGCAGCTCCTCGCCTTACGTGTACATATATCAGCAGCCACTAAAATGGCATGTTCCTTCTTGTGCATTACGTGTACATGTATCAGCAGCTAGGGGTGTGTTTAAAAAAATAAAAAAATATATATATATATATATATATATATATATATATATATATATATATATATATATATATATATATATCTTTCGCTTCAAATCGATCTTCATTTGAATGATTCGATATCGATTTATGAAACCTGAGATCGATCTTTAGAATTAGCCAATTTTCCCCGCATATGCCTACCGTTTTAATGTCTGGCGTTTTATCTCGCGAGATCATCCTTTTTTTTCTTGAGCACCGCCACTTGGCTGGGGTGATCAGTTAAGCATGGCTGCAGCAAGAGTAAAAAAAATAAAATAAAATAAAAAAATAAAAACTGTACCTCTGATCCACATCTATGCTTCAATGAGTTACTAGTTCGCTCTGGCGCCAACCACTGGCGATCGATCGCGATATAATACTTAATTTGTGTCCATTTCACACAGCCACTCCCTCCAGGTTCAAATCTCACTCCAAGCGATCTTGAAAAGTTGGCAACCCTGCAGATGTATGGTTACATTTTGGATTCAGAAACCATGATGGTAGGGAAGAGTTGGATAAAAGCACAGCCGTGTGTAAACTGTGCAACATGGAGGTGAAATATTGTGGGAATACCACAAATCGGAGAAATCATTTAACGTGACACCATCCTGATATTCAAAAAAACGCCAGAACCCAAACAAACTCCACTAGAGAAGGCATTTGCGATTAAACTACACTAACCTACAAGTTTTCCCCGTGCCAAAAAAAAAAAAAAAAAAAACAGAAGTGCTTGAATTCCACCTTTTGAAGGTGTTATGAACCCTGCAAACATGACTTTGTTCATTGTGCTGAAGCGCGGCGCGCGCGAAGTTACAAAATTCGAGAGGTGCACGACCTCGCGAAGCGACAGTGCACGAGCGGAGCCACCGCGATTACGTCGTTTTCGGCGCGCGGACCCTCACGCCGGCAATATTGTTACTGCAAAAAGTAGCTGTCTCACTCCTCAACATGTTGATCAGCTCCTTTTCTTGCAGAAAAATGACAAATCTCCAAGATGTCAAAAAGCAGTCATGAATAAATCTTAGTTTTTGGACCTTAATGTTTACAATATTCAGAACTATGTTCATAAATGTTTGTTACATATAAAAAAAGAAAACTTAATTTGCACTTTAAAAGTCTGTTCAAAACCACTTTCAATGCCTTTTCTGGTAAAGGAGCTATGTGGAAGAGTGTGCATTAATTCATATTAAAAAAAAGAATGTAACTTGTTCACAGTATAAACACTAATATCTTAATACATTTTAATAAAGTTTGAGTGTTCCTTGTATCATTACAACATTTCACATTCAAACTACACTTTTTATTGTAACTGAAATGTCCCTACAAGAATCGATATTGAATCGGATCGAAAATCGAATTGAATCGGGACCTTGTGAATCGAAATGGGAAATCAGTGGTGATGCCATTTTAGTGGCTGCTGATAGGGGTGGGTGTGTTCCTCCTCGTGCGTTACGTGTACATGTATCAGCAGCCACTAAAATGGCGTGTTCCTCCTCGTGCGTTACGTGTACATGTATCAGCAGCCACTAAAATGGCGTGTTCCTCCTCGTGCGTTATGTGTACATGTATCAGCAGCCACTAAAACGGCGTGTTCCTCCTCGTGCGTTACTGCGGGAGTGGAATTACTCTCAACGGATGTAATCAACTGTACATTGGAGAAACCAAGAAAAGGCTTGAACACATTTAGACCATCAGAATTTAGGACTTATCGTTTGCATTTATTGTTTCCATGTCTAAAACCACACACACACACACACACACACACACACACACACACACACACGCAAAAGCTTTAGGCTGGTGTGGAAAAAATGCTGCAATGTAAGCACGCTTTGAACACTATGATGAAACCTAGATTTCAATTCATAGATCGTACACCATGGCAAGACTGAGCACAGCAACAAAGACCGAAAGCAGTTCCACTACACCAGCGGGGACTCCCGGGTAGACTCACACTGGGGTTTCAAAACATGCTGCACAAGCTCTTGAAGAAGCACAAAGAAACAGATCACATTGAGGACCATAGACACTGTGAGGACCACAGACACGTGGTCAGTCAAGAAAACTCGGTGAGGCAGATGAATTCATGCTCGGTTCCCTTTTGAAACTGGAAGGTGTCCAGCAGTGCCATCAGCTCAGAACCGACAAACTAGCGGGACACACTATGTACCGGTCAGAGAAGTCTGGCCAGATATGACCTTCATGCACGAATTGTGACCAAAGCCATATCTTCACCATGGAAATGAGGCCATTTGACTCAACCAAGTATGAAGACGCAGGAACCGGGCTGCAGAAGAGCAGCGGCCAGCGAGAGGTGGAAACAGTGGAGCGTGGTGGAGGTTCCACAGTGGAGCGTGGTGAAGGTTAGGGGTTTAATTTCAGTAAATGGAGTTGTGGATGTGGTCAGGATTAATGGTCCTCAATGCTGAGAAATATATGCAGATTCTCATTTGTTATGCAGTTATCATCAGGGAGGTGTCTGACTGGCTCCAAATCTTTCCTGCAGCAGGACAACGACCCCAAAGATGCAGCCAATGTCATCATGAAACATTTTCAGCATAAAGAGTCTTGGAAGTGATACAGCCCCAACGGAGACCCGATTAAGACACTAGGTCTGTCTGGGATTACAGGAAGTGGCAGAAGAATTGGAGAAAGCAAACATCTGCAGAGCTGAGGTTGATTCTTCAAGGTGTTTGGAACAATCTCCCTTCGGAGTTTCTTCAAAAACTGCCTTCAAAGCAGCATCAGTGTTTCTAGGTACACTTACAAAGAGTGGTCACTCCAGGTTTTGACTTGATTTAGATTTCTCTTTTGTTCATTCACTTTGCATTGTGTTAATTGACAAACCAGACACTTCAATTTCTAATCTATGTACTCACTAGTAACCTGTCTTTAGTAGCGCACAGCTGAACATAACCAAACTAAATCAATCATATCTGTATAAAACGTAATTTGTACTCTCTCAGTAAACATGTTTGAATATAAAAATTAAGGAATATAGTACATATTTGTTATATAACCCCAACCACAGTACTGTAGGGGTTTATCTCCTAAAGCAGGGGTGCCCACAAGTTTTCAGCTTGCGATCTACTTATAACAGGCATGAAAATGGGTCAGGGGTTAAAAAAAAAGGTGAGAGGGGCGGGGCATGTGACGTCATGGGGATACGGCGACGGGGGGGGTGGGGGGGGGGGGGGGGGGTTGCAGGTGTACGGGGATACAGCGACAGGTGATGCCAAATATTACAGAGCCCGTAAGGTGACATCATGTAAAAAATATAATAACGCGTGGCCACGACTTACTAACGCGTGCAAACGTGATAATTAACGCGTGCGAACAAGATAATTAAGTATTACTTTATATAAAGCCAGGTTTACCTTTATTGGGCAGTAAGTTCGCGAACATCCCTGGGGAAAAAAAACTTTGTTGCCGCGTGTGAAAGGCGACATTAGTATCTCGTTCCCACGCGTTAATAAGTCGTTGCCATGCGTTATTTTTTTTACATGATGTCACCTTACGGGCTCCGTAAAATATAGTAAAATCCATAAAAAAATTTTTTTGACTGTCTTGTCAATGGATTCAATGTACGGAGCCAGATCCGTAAATGCGAGAAGCTGTTTTCGCCATTCCGGATGGCTTAGTCAAAATCATTACGTCTTAATGAACCAATAAACACATCAGCTGCAAAAATGAGTGTACAAATACCACGGTTCACGTGTTTTTATTTTCCAACATGGGCTAAAGCACAGGGTAGACTCAAACGACAAGCGTTTACAACTTCATCTTCAACCTTTTCAGCCCCGGCGCGAATGGTATCCTCACACGTCCCTGGATTCACCAGTTACAACTACAGACACACTAGAAAAAAAATCTTGTTTCTCATTTTATGTCGCCGTTAACTACACGGGGTTGACGCGAACTTAATATGCCCATCTACCTATTTATCACAAGAGCTTGTGGCTATTTCTGACAGTGTTCAACGCTGTAGCGAACTGCAGTAACTTTGTTTTACCGCAAAATATGAAAACGATTGAAACCATTAATAACCCAATTAAATCCACTGGGAAATGTACGATCTGGTAAATGTAGTGGTAAATGTACGATCTGGTAAATGTAGTGGTAAATGTACGCTCTTCTGACTTGTCCGCGGTGTAGCACTAGGTCCTGCTTCTCGTCCTGCTTAGCAGTAAATGAATAACATGAATGAAGAACGTTCGTATGATTGAACGCTATTTGGCCTCTATGAAGGTTCTGGGCAGAAACTGCTGGAATTGCCGATTTCGGAAGTGCTCTGTTTGCTTATTAAGTCAATATGATCATTAAAATATATACATATAATCTCCCGACCCCCCCCCCCCCCCCCCAAAAAAAAAACTCCTCGAAACTACACGATTCACGTAGGTCACCCTTTTCGACTTCAAAACGGCGAATTTCGACGAAAGGTGACAGATTTTCATGCCTGTTATAAGATGACCAAGTCAGAAAGATCTACCGGGGGGTTGGGGGTTGTGAGGTGGCGAACGAAAATTGTTGAGCGGATTGCAGATTGGCTACCATGAATGTCAATCAAAATACAACTGTCAGTGCAGATGGGCAATTCATCTACTACTTTTTAATGTCACGCGATCTACGCACATTCCTTCGCAATCGACAGACACTTCCTTCGACGTAATGAGCACCCCTGTCTTAAAGCCATAGCATGCAGTCGTGTGGCCGGAGTCTATGTTGTCTGTTCTACCTGAATCCTTAGCATGCTATAACATTTGTTCACAAAAGATGAACAGACTGCCTAATCTCTATAATCTCTTAAACTCAGCAACAAAGCTCTGTATTCTACTGCCACCAAACTACAGTGGCCCATAACACCCCCTGCTGGACAAAAACCCTGAAGGGCATGTAATGTGCAATGGTGACGGGTCGTCGGGGTAGTGTAGCAAACGTCCTGCCAAGAAGCACAAAAACTCCTGGAGTCAAAAATACAGGAGAACACAGGAAGAAACACAAGCACCAACTGCATGTGCTTTATTCAGTGCAGAGACGATGATTTATTCATACCACTGTGAAAACTGAACCCAGTTACACCAGTATAGTAGTTATCCAACATTCACCTACAGCACAAAAACTGGAGCTTAAGATTAATTCGACACTTAACAGTCCTATTGAGATGAGTGCGCATTACACAGCCATCAGACTTTCAATCTGGTTTAGTCGCTTACTTACAAGTACAAGATTATTCATCAGTTTATATGTTTGAGCATAAAAGCAAGCTCACTGTATTGTTATTCAACTTCCTTTAAATGACAGCAAACGAACTACGGTAGCTACTTTCGCATTAAATATCTAACATATTGGTGCTGACATTATCTTTCTTCATCAGCCATTTATAAACGTTACTTGATAGACTGCATAATGTGCAGAGTAGGCTAATTTTCCCCATTATGACCAGTCAAAACAGCATCATGTGATGTTTTTCCAGTTCCACTGAAACACACATTCATGGTTCATAATGAACGCTCGGTAAAATGGTAGACGACCCAGGTCAAAATCTCTAGACACTTCTGCTCCTAAATTAAAATGTGAATTTTTAAAACAAAGGAGAAACAGACGCAAGCGTTTTGATCGCAAAACGCCTGGTTAAAGGGGTAAGGGCTGTCACGGCCGAGGTAGACCGAGTTCCACCATGAAGGGAACAGACTTACGGTCCATGTAGGCCTGGTCTTCTTCCTCTTTGTCCTCATCCTCACTGCCCCGGTCTCCCAGCAGAATCTCTCTCTGTTTGGAGACGGCCTTGGAGGCAGCCTGCCTTACCTGCCTCATCTTCCTGCTCACCTCTCGGTCTTCATCGCTATCATCTGCACACACAAGCCCACACCGTCAACGGGCCTCGATGCCCCTCACTTCTGCTGACAGGGTTGGGACTAGGTCAGGATTATACGTAGTTTCGTTAATCTTACGGATTAATGGTCAGAGGTGATCTGAACGGAGACGGTGCCCCTACCTGAATCACGCTTTCTTTTTTGCGACTGTTTGCTGGGCTTCTCCACTTTCCCCTTCTTGCCTTTTTTACCCCGTTTAGCTTCGTAGTCGCTTCCTCCATCTTCTTCATCCTCACGTTCCTCCTCTTCTTCTCCAAAGTCATTGTCTTCCTCGCTGCCAAAGTCATCTGATTGGTAGGAGTAAGGTTTAATGACACAGGTCTACCTTTCAGATCAAGACTAAAACAAACAAAAACCAACCCACACATGGCACACCGCTTACCTGCTGAATCATTTTTGGATTTGGAGAGTTTTTCATCCGAGTCATCACTGAAAGAGTAAACACAATCAAGTGATGAGCAAAAACACAGGACTAATCATTTACTTTGGATTGACTGGACACTGTACAGAGTCAGCACACACTTATAGGGGTCAGGTGGAGGAAGTAGATTTTAAGGCCGCTAATGAAACAAAGCCTAGCAGTGCCGTCTGCAGCATGCAGAGATGGGAGAGCAGGTACAACGGCACATTGGCGCACTCATCCGTGAACCCCGAACTCTTGTGCACAAGCATGGTGTTTACCTTTCGTCCTGCGAGTTCTTGGACTTCTTGTGCTTAATTTCACGAGGAGCTGCACGCATCTTCTTGGGCTTGTCAGACTCTCTCTCGTACTCCTCTGGAAGAGGAACAAGGAGAACGTGGATCAGGAAAAGCATCGCACGATTCACTCAGTGCACCCTCTTCACGCTGCAGTGTGGCTACACCCGGTCCAACCACACAGAACCAACTCCATAACACAGAGCTTCTCATGACATTTCTTCACAATACTAGATGCTAACAGGATCTCTTATGGGGGGGGTGACTATTTAGGCCCCGGTTAAGCCAATCCAAAGTGTAAAATTTGTTTTATAGAACACACATCATAGACTTTTCTAAACTATTTATCTGGAAACCTATTAAAATGTTAACTGCTTTTTCGTTTACTATACACTGCAGTTTCCACACACATTACATATATGAATATCCAAAGATTTCAGGCGAATAACTGCAGTGCACTGTAGTAAGAGATTAGACATGTATTAAATATTAAAAACAGGTGTGGTATAGTACACAAGACTTCCAGAGAGACAGGACAGAGGTCCTTCATCAAGCTTTATGGCCATATCCCATTTCCTTGGAAACCTTGTGAACTTCCCAAATACTTACTATATTTTGAGTGATATTATTCATGCACACACAATATGCATTTGTGTGCATACATGTACACAATATATGTAAATCAATCTCAGAAAACACCAAATTTGTTAAATAAGAAACCACATTTTTTAACATGGTACATTTTTGTAAGCTACTTCAGAATCACAAATTTCTATACAATCTTATTTGTCCTGATCATTCAGCACTCATGTGTAACAAAGGAAACCAGGACCCAATTCAATGTGTCAAGAAGTCTTACACAGGACATTACCTGCATCATCGGATTCATTGAACTGTGAATAATTCACCACTTTCCTGTTCCTGTAGAGTAAACAAAATGTAGTATTGTTAAGTCCATAACTTCAAAACCAGTAGTGAGCAAGAGATCTGTAGAATGGTACAGCACCAGGCTGTCAGGTACAGGAGAAACCCAATAATTCAGAATATCAACAACAGTAAATGCACTTAATACTTGGTCGGGGCTCATTTTGCATGAATTACTGCATTAATGTGTTGTGGCATGGAGGCGATCAGCCTGTGGCACTGCTGAGGTGTTATGGAAGCCCAGGTCGCTTTGATGACATTGTCCAGCTTGTCTGCGTTGTTGAGTCTGGTGTCTTATCTTCCTCTTGACAATACCACACAGATTCTCTATGGGGTTTAGGTCAGGCAAGTTTGCTGGCCGATCATGCACAGTGATACTGAGGTCATTAAACCAGGCATGGTTACTTTTGACAGTGTGGACAGGTGCCAAGTCCTGCTGGAAAATGAAATGTCCTTCTCCAAAAAGCTTGTCGGCACAAGGAAGCATGAATTGCTCAAACATGTTCTGGTAGATTGGCTGCGGTGACTTTGGTCTTGATACAACACAGTGGACCTACACCAGCAGATGACATGGCTCCCCAAAACATCACTGATTGTGGAAACTTCACACTAGACCTCAAGCAGCTTGGACTGTGTGCATCTACACTCTTCCTCTAGACACTGGGACCTTGACTTCCAAATGAAAGGCAAATTTTACTTTCATCTGAAAACACCACCTTGGACCACTGAGCAACAGTCCAGTTCTTTTTCTCCTTGGCCCAGGTAAGACGCTTCTGGCATTGTTTCTCAGTCACGACTGACTTGACATAAAGAATGCTACAGGTGCATCCATGGCCTGGATTTGTGCGTGGTGGTTCTTGAAGCACTGACTCCAGCAGCAGGCCACTCCTTGCGAATCTGCCCCAAATTTTTTGAAAGACATTTTGACAATACTTTCAAGACTGCGGTTATTCAGGGTGCTTGTCCACACATATTTTCCTTCCACTCAACTTTCCATTAATATGCTTAGATACAGCACTCTGAACTGCCAGCTTCTTTAGCAATGACCTTTTGTGTCTTATCCTCCTTGTGGTGCGTGTCTATGACTTCTGGACATCCCTCAGGTCAGCAGTCGTCCCCATGATTGTATAGCCTACTGAACCAGACTAAGGGACCATTTTAAACACATTTGGAGGCCTTCTGTGTTAATTGTTTAAATTTTCTGAGATAATGGCTTCGGGATTCTCATTAGCTGTAAGCCATAATCAACATTAACAGAAATAAACACTTGAAATAGATCACTTTGTCTTGAAGCTATACAATATATGCATTTCACGTAGAGGTGGGCGATATGGGAAAAAAATTGTATCACGATTTTTTTTCATAAAATCACGATTTCGATTTTTTATTACGATCTTCCATCAAATAAAAAACAAAAAAATTGGGGCTACAAAGCGTTCTTTTTAAGCAAATTTAAATGAAGGATATTGCAATTTTCCATGTGCAAAAATTGTAAACAAAAAATTTAAACAACACACGTGACACTGTCACGTAGGGCTACTCAATTTGTCTCCATTTTAAACACTCGCCACCCCACCCCCGTCAACTACTTTGGGCTAGTTTAGGCTGCTGAAGGGCGGATTTTACACTGACTTTGTGCGGGATATTTTTGTAGGACCTGGCAACCCTGCCTGTTTCTAGTCTAGTTCAATGTATTTATAGTCCCCGTGTCTCCCATGTCGGTATCGGTTATTTTGTGCTACTTATATGTTTATTCTCTTGCCTCGTTCATGCTCTAGTGGATTTAACTGTTTCTGTTTCGTCTTCGACGTAAGTACGTTCAGCCTAGTCTTTGTTTCCCCTGCCTGGTTTTGTTCTTTGTGCCACCATGCCCGTTTATATTTTATGTTCGGACTGCCTACATGTTATGACCCCTGCCCGGTATTACGACTCTGTCCATTCAAGACGCAGTTTGAAGACGCAGTTTGCTGTGATTGGTCAGTCATACGCCCTACGTCTGACGCATCGGTGGGAACCAGCATAAAAAAGTAATTGCGCTGATTGGCAAAGGCGATCTATACGATTTCTCTAATTTGGTAGATCACCTGCAATTCTCCACTCGTTATCGCCATTCACGATTTTATATCGTCATATCGTGCACCCCTAATTTCACGTTTTGTATAGAATAACTGAAATAAATGAACTTTTAGATGATATTCTAATTTATTGAGATGAACCTGTAATTTTAACATATCATGTCAAAACAGCATTTCAATTAGGTTTCATTCCAAAAGTTAAGCTCTGCCCTATTTAACTACTCTTGCAATGCAAGACAACTGAATGCAACAAGCAGGTACGAGGGGTAAAGGGAGAAGACACAACAATAGTGTCAGGAGGTACCCTAGAAGAACATTAAACAAGATTCAAAAAGCTAAATTACTGGTGCACTTTGGGTGGGGGAGGAATGGTTCATTCTAATCAGCTACCCTCTATTTGACTAGTGCCCCTCTGACCAAAGTGTCCAATGTCCAGGTCTCGTCCCTAGATGTACCGACGTGTTCCTCACGAGCGCTCCGACTCGGGTGACGTAAGCGCGCGGGCTCAGTCGCGAGCTGTAACCCAAACCACGTATCCTCTCTTCTCTTTCACCAAAGCCTTGGTAGCCAACACGAGATCTACCGTCTCTCTCATATTCATTTTTCCCCCTAGGTTACCAGAGCAGGTATCAAAATGCAGGATAAATGGGAACCATTTAACCGAGTCCTTTGACCAGCCGGAGTAATCTAGCCGAGCCACGCCTGGCCAAAGAAAGGTGAAATGGTAGCGGAGCCGCGCGAAAAAACACCGCCCATCTTTCTAAGGGTTATATTAGAGGGAAAATGGATAACCGCATTTTTCAACGAGTCCTCGTCGGCTTTAACTGGGATCTCATCGGGTTATATTCATTATCCGCTATGTTTTGTTTATGCAAATGCAAAAAAATGATGCGAGGTTACAAATTACAGCTGGAGTGCGCGCGCAACGGGCTCCAGTCACGGTGGGGGGAGGGGCTCGTGAAAAAGAGACAAAAGTTGAATTTACGGTGTCCGTAGGCGTGCAAACGTTTCTGTTTAGACACCCTCTGTACTTGTTCAATAAAACCACGGCGCAAGATGGAAATCCAACGTCCATTTTACGTGATGTGTTTGTTTAAAGACGTCGTTGGCAAATAACGGCGCAGGCTTTTGCCAACAGCCATATTAGTAACTGTTACTTATGGTGTCACTCCGTCCGAACATCCCTCACACGCGTTACATTGTTGCATTTACGTTTTAGATCACCGACTCGGTGTCGTGACCTTCCTGCATTGTACATTGTGCTCGGCCGTCGTGGCCGCTTTCTTACAAACAGCACGAACGGTTAAGACATCTTGGCCTTAAATCATTTGCAGCTCGTTGTGCTGCAGGCTACTTTGTGTCTGCCTTCAATTCACCCTCGCAAATGCGCTACATTTATTTTCTATAAAGCTTAAAGCGTAAAACGCAAAGGAGGTGTGGTGGCGTTGTGCCCCACTCCGCCCCCGTCTGACATCATTCCAGCAATGTTCATTTAGCGCCATCAAAATGAGAAAGGTCCGCAGCAGTGTCTTTCCTCAAACGCGTTTTGAGCAAAGACCAACAGGCTACCGTCGATCAGTTTACAGTCTATTGTTTCCAATTTAACCTAATAATGTTGTGGAATTTATCCCCTAATGTGCACGTCTGGGTGGGTATTTCAGCGACATTGTGATACAGGACGCACAAAATCACACCCACGGGCCAATGGCACCTTCACTGAAGGATTCCACCAACACTCCCAACCTTCCCAGGATGAATGGGAGGCCATATTCTTGAATTTGCCACCGAGAAAACAACGAACCTGATTATATTTATCGCCACACACATCTCAACATAGCGTGTCGGCTAAGTGATGATTCACACATATCGGCTATCAGATCCCCAGACGATGCGAGATAGAAGCGCGCGCAAACATTATTTCCAAAAGGGACACTTGAAACCTAGTCGCACTGCAAAGCCTACTGTGAGCAAACGCGTGCACGAAGCTTGGACATTTAGAATTATTCAGTAAAACAGCAAAATTAATGTCCAAAAGCTAACCAATGCTGGCACATGCGTGAAGCCAACAAACTCCAGAGTGCATGCAATGCAGCGCGTGCGGAGGACATTAAATCCACGTACCTCACTGGTCTTGACATTTTTGCAGGAATACTGTGTGGAGGTTAAAAATGTAAAACAGCAAAAGAAAATCAAGATATAATAAAAACCGAAATTGTTTTACAAACCGGGGGACTCAATGTGACGTCGTAGAAACGACGTCCTCTCCCAATCGTGAAACTAAACAACACGAGAAACGTCTCTGTTGTAGTGAAGGATTTAGTTTAATTTTTACCTTCAGCTACTCAAAATGGTGAATAAAACAAACTGAAACTGCAGCCCTCGTGCAACCTAACGCTCGCGCACTGGGCGGGCATTTTGGCGAAAGACCGCCCATTCTTGCAGCTGTATAGAGCGCGTTTTCAAACGTGGCTTACGATTGGACAGTTCGAACGATCGTTTGTTTTGTGGTTGGTCACTTCAATTGTCTGCTGAATCAAACCGTGTACCCTCCCCCCTTGCCCGGATAGGTTGAGGGGGCACTGCTTAGAAAACAAAAAGAGCCCCTTATTAGATGCAAGCTGTCCCAGTTTAGGTGTAAAATAACATTTTTGGTCAGTTTCAAACTGAAGTTCACATTGAGTAGGTAGATAACTGATTAGGATTTTCAATTGTGCAGAAATATTTACAAGTGTTTCCAATTCATTTACCTTCTTCCTAATGCCAAATAGCATTTTTGGCTAGTTTGAATAACAAACACACACAGGAGGAATAGAGACAGACAGACAGCTACACTCATAGGAAAGTGAAAAGGTTAAGTGTTTACCTTACAAAACTAAACACAAAATTAATAGAAGGGAAACCAGGCCATAAAGGGAATTAAAATCCAAGCTTAAACACCCTGAGACTGTGGGATGTCAGCCATTGCCCTGAAGGTTTTAAAGATTTATCCGAGGTAGTAGGAAACTGCAATGACTAGTTTGTTTCAGTCTTGCATTGCAGTGCAAGTTAGCATAGGCTAGACACTTATCATGTTCACAGTATGTCATGCTCTGTGTGGTCAGAATTCTTGCACTCAAAAGTTCATTTTTGTCATATTACTAAGGCAAGGTTAACATGTGTGCCTTTCTTTGTTACTCTGCTATATGGCTCTTCAGTCAGGATGTGGAATATTCTTTGCTCAGTGGATATTGAAGTGAGGAGAGGGAATGTCACCATGGCAACCAGGTGAGCCATCTCTCCCTCTCTCTCTTGTTCACTCTCTTTCCAGTGCGTAAGTTGTTTGCATTCCTGTAACCTTCTATAACCTACAAACACACCATGGTATAAGTCTCCAGGTAGAAAATCTCAGCCTGTGATGACTACACATCCTTCATATTGACTGCTAAGGCACAGCGTGTCACAGAGGCCCGGGGTGCTTATTTTGCAGCAGTTAGGTGTATTAAAATCCTGACCTAACAGAATCTATAGAACACAGTCACATTGAATTAGAGTTCACTCAGTGAAGCAGTATTGATGTTCCATGGGCCTACTGAACACGTTTGCTGATGTTTTTGGTGAAACCTTCCCTCTAGAAATGTTAGCTGAGGCATGTGACTCAAAACAAGGGATGTGTGGCAAACTGTGTCAACTGTGTCAAACCTTATATGGACTTCAGTTCCTTATGTGGTTTTCAGTCCCTTATGTGGTCTTCAGTATTTATGTGGTCTTCAGTCCCTTATGTGGTTTTCAGTCCCTTGTGTGGTTTTCAGTATTTATGTGGTCTTCAGTCCATTATGTGGACTTCAATCCCTTATGTCGTCACCAGTATTTATGTGGTCTTCAATATTTATGTGGTCATCAGTATTTGTGGTGTTCAGTCCCTTATGTAGTCTTTAATTTTTGTGGCGTTCAGTCCCTTATATACTCTTCAATATCTATGTGGTCTTCAGAATTTATGTAGTCTTCAGTTCCTTATGTGGTCATCAATATGTATGTGGTCTTCAGTCCCTTTTGTAGTCTTCAGTATTTGCGGTCTTCAAAATTTATGTGGTCATCAGTATGTATGTGGTCTTCAGTATTTGTGGTCTTCAGTCTCTTATATGGTCTTCAGTATGTATTGTTTATAGTGAAAAAGTAATTATAACAAGAAAACCATTGTATACTCATTGTTTTGGTTAAACAGCATTATATGCTAAACAGATTATTCCATGATTAGTGTTAGAAGATCTTTATGCACTGACACAGCCACAATAACCTAGAGTGAGTGAATATGAGGAGGTCAGCATTATGCTGTAATTATTCTGTGTGTCTCTGTCTGTACATATTGATATTGGTTCTTAATAGAAGAACTTTTAAAAATACATATACTCCATAGAATGCCCTAAGAACCGCATCTCTAACAAATAATTAGAGAGTTGATGCATTTTTCTTCATAATCCAGGTGTAACAGCTCAGTGTTGGAACCTGTGACAGCCTGCAATTCATAAAATGTTGTAGGTATATTCTGCTAGATTCGAAGCAATATGGTAACATGTGAGACATTAATATTGCTGAGTGATGAGCACATGTGTTTTCAGACCAAGTTGTGAAGAGCCTACGCTGAAATTAAAACCTTACAGTCGTTTCTTTAAATAGTATTATACAATGTCAGTGGAAGCTAATGACCACAAGAGGTCAGTACAACCTTGCTTTAAGAAACAATCTATGGAGGACTGTCACTAACAGGAGGTTGACAATAATATACTTCAAAGGAATTACGTATTTACACGCCCTGAAATGGTACGCAAGCAGTACAACACAGAATCTATATGCAAACAGTAGAAAGCATTTCAGACTTACATATCAGAGATCACATACATCCACTGGAAGCCGTCTGATTACCTGACATAATTAACACGATGACGTGATCTAATTTATTTATTCATTTTTAAAAGTTGACGAACTCTCGTGTGCTCGTGTTTGGTTGCAATTGTTTGCAAATAGACAACATTTTAGACTTGTTTTAGAATTGTTTGTAACATTTGTAACTCTTAATTTCAACAGCATTTGATGACTTTTGCTTTGATTAAAAAAATTAAGAATTATAAATGTAGAACTTATTCTAGAAATAAAATGGCCTCTGGCGGATAGAAATGTGTCATCCGCTACGGCTTTGTTCTTATTGAAATGAGCTGCTTCGGGGGGTATAGAAGCCGGTGTTTTACTTCCAGCCATGTCTTCATGTTGGTTTCAAAGTCCTACCGCGAGCCATCTGGAGCTCGCCTGCGATTAGGCACCAGCGCTGCATTCAGTAAACGTCTGAGAAGCGTCGTCTTTTGTTGTTGTTTGGGTCTTTTTTTGGGGTGGGGGTGTATCATGAGACGCAGTTGTTGTGAGGATTCAGGGAACTGCCTAAGACAACACACACACACACACACACACACACACACACACACACACACACACACACACACACACACACAATGTAAAATGGAAGTTCGGGAACTTTCGGAGTTAATTGACGCCCGCAGTTCGAGCAGATACGCGAGAGACATCCTGAGTTCATGTGACCACAGTGCCGCTGTTTTTCACAGCAGCCTACGCCAGCTCAGCCTGCAGATCCCAGCAGTGTCCAACTGTCAAACCCACTGCCACGAGGAGCAGCTGACTGGTGCGCTTCCATATGTATGAGATTATTTCAATTCCTCCTTTAGGTGAAACATAACAACCTGTTATTGATCAAAGATTACACTAATATTTATTTTAGGAGTTAATTTAACACTTGGTATTGATATTATAATTATTACTGACCTATTTAATTGAAAATGGCACTATGGAACAGTGTCCACTAGGAGTTGATTGTTCTGCTGTCCCCTAAGAAGAAACTTAATTTAACCTCATTTTTACATACAAGTCAACGGGTGTATTGTAGGAGAAACAAGTGTGGTATAGCATTTCAAAATGAGTCAAGCATGTTGTGCGCGCACACATCCAGTGTGTGTGTGTGTGTGTGTGTGCGCGCGAGTGCGCGCGCTGAAGACAGCTCCGGGGATGTGGAGGATGTATTTGAATACATTTCCCACTGAGCTGTGTGATGCACAAGTATCGCTGGGTTCAACCGTGGGACACGGCTGCTAGAGGCGCGCGCCCCGTCGCCATGGAGCCTTTACATTTCCCTCGTGCGCCATGCTGATCCGAGTTTGCGCGAGAGGCACCTCGGGGCACGTCCCCGCCATCACCTCTTTAGGTCGGCCTAAACCTCGCGCCTCTTCGTCCAAATCAGTATGGCACTGTAAATGTCTCTCCCCCCTGTCTGCAGGAGCATTTAATGTGTCTGACTCATGCTAAATGCGCTGTCTTTACCCCCGCTGTGTTATGCCCACTTTCTCATCGTCACGCTAAAATCAAGGTGGAAGTTTGCACCTTTTCAAGGCTTTTACTTTGCACCAGAACGGAACTTGCTCTAGGCCAAATCAACATTACCCGCATCTTTATAAACTGCATCGTATAATACTCAAGCTGCTCGTGTGGGAGAACCTCTGGGAGTGAGACGCGTTCAGAGGGCACCAGGGACACTGGCTCATACTGGTGACTGGGCACAGATCAGCGTCTCTCTGCCGTATGTTCAGGGGGTAAACAGAGAGCGCGGATTGTGTCAGAACTCTCCATCTACACAGATGTCGCCCACCTGTTAGGAAAGTCTGCTTGACGCCGCATTCCCGAGCCGATAAGGAGCTATGTCAGGTTAAGCCATATTCCGCTGTTCTGTCGAGATACAGGGAGATAGAAGGCTGTATGTGCGCACATGTTTAGACGCGTGTTTGTTTGCCCCTATGATGGAGGGCAGGCATTGGGTGTTGACTCACAAAAGCGCGTGTACTCTCAAGGATGAGGCATTATTAACGTATCCCGGAGGCTGTTTGATGCTTTACATGTCACCCCGTTGATAAAAATTTCAAACCCCCTCTCCTCTTTTCTCCTTCGGCTGCATGGTTGTTGAGAAGCTGTCATCTTTTTCTGCCGTCTGCAGGGAAGGATCAAAGAGTGGAGGGGGTGGCTAGAGAAACAGAGAGAAAGAATTAGGGGAGAGAGAGAGGGAATGAGAGAGAGGGGAGAGAGAGTGAGAGGGAGGAGAGAGCTGTTCGGGGTGAACCAGAGGACGCATCTCAGTAAATATGGTAACCCAGCTGATGTGAGATTGAAGAGAGGTTGCTTTCCTATAAACATATTCAATTAAAACGTCAGACTTCAAACCGCATACTGCCGATGAGCAAAAAACGGATTTAGAGTTTCAATCGTCTGCCGCTGCTGGTGCTGCTCCCTCTTTAAGTTGGTTAAGTAAGACTTCTTTTGATAAAATAATCATCACTTTGCCGATTGGCAGATTCTGGCCTCGATATGCATCCCGCTGAAATGTATTGATCTTACTGTATTGGCACAGACGTTGAGATTTAAAGATCTCTCCAATAAAATAAATAAATAAAAGAATTAACAAATAAATCGAAAAGTAGAACCAATAAAAGGGGGAGGGGGCAGTGTATTTTATTTAAAATAACCATTTGGATGTAGCACTGAAGTTGCCCAAGATCACATGCACCTTGCGCCTTACGATGGTCCCCCGCGCGCCACAGCAGATGTGTAATTCTCTCTGGCACGGTCCGGTGTTGTTGCACTCCGCGCGGCTGACGCTAACGAGCCCGTCGCGGTTCAGGATGCCGTTATGTTCGAGGTCTCGGCCAACCTCGACGGTCAAACGCTGTATGCGATTATTCGGCAGTTGCACTGTTTACGTGACGGTTTACATCAGCATGGCTCCGATCCCCTGAAGCGTGCTGTCCCGGAGGACCCCCCCATTCTGACAAGCCTGCAAGGCAGTCCTGGAAAAGGCCCGGCAACTGCTGTCTGACTTCACCCAGCCCAGAACTGCTCTGCCATGCCTGGGAAGGATAGAGATATTCAGGTTTTGACATGACACTGATTGCGTTGGATTGCGTATGACAGTCTGATTTCGGGAGGGGAGGGGGCGGGGAAGGGGGCGGGCGCGGGGGAGGGGCTGGTCTGGCGTCTTGATCGCTTTTGCCAGCAGAGGTCACTAGTGTCATCGGATGGTCTTTATTTGTTGCTCCATCGACAAAGAAATTTTTTAGTTAATTGGAATTCATCACACACACACACACACACACACACACACACACACACACACACACACACACACACACACACACACACACACACACACACACACACACACACAATTTGAAAATTGTTCTGCTTTATTATTAAATATTTATTTTATTTTCCTATCAGATCTTTGGAAGGTTTCTTTCAGACTGGAACAAAAGATGAAATATGAGATAAAATATTTTTATTTATACTGTCAACAACATCATTTGCTGACCTGCGGGCTTTGTCCTAGGCTTGTTGGCCTGTCTTGCTCTCCTAATTCTTGCAATAATATTATTATGAGAATTTTCCCAAGACATTCAGATTCTGTGTCCTAATTACCCTGATATAATGATATATATGATAGAGAACTCACCTCACAGTCTCCTCTGATTATTAATGAAGAGAAGAGAAATAATATTTTTGCTATTTTTTTATTTACAAAAAAATACATGCATAAATCAATCATCAATTAAAAATGTTGTTTTTTTGTCATTGATGGATGTGATGGATTTGTGTTGAGTTTGACTTCTGGTTTTTCACATCTTATTTCTGGACCTTTCCCCCCCTGAAAATAAACATATTAAACAAAAGCTACAACAGAGGACACCTGCAACAGCAGTACTGTTAATTAGTCGTGGCCTTTTGGACAATTTGTTAGGTTTGTCTGAAGAGTGGTGTCAGCACCAATATAAAACACAGTTGTTTATTATAGATCTGTGGGTTTGATTCACACTATACACATAGGTGTTTGCCACATTACTCGAATGACTATATGCAACGATGACTGGCTTTCCTTGGTAATCTGTTACACACCTGTTGAGCAGTATATTAATCTGCTTTAACTCCAGGGTGCAGTGTGACCAGACAGTATTTGCCACGTGCATGAGTGGACACAGCGTTGCTGTCTGAGAAGAGGCCTTTCACCCAGAGGCCAGAAGTCCTATCCTGACATTTCTGTGAACATCTCCCAGGTGAACGTCTCCCAGGTTTACTTCTCCCAGGTGAACATCTCTCCGTTCCTCAGTCTGTTGGTGCTCCTGCGATCGTGAGCAGATTCATAGCTTTTCCCTGCAGGAACCTCTCCACCGTTTCTTCAGTCCTGTTTATCCGTACACTCTAAAACACATTCCATACATCATGTTATAAATTCCTTATGTCACGTTATAAATTCCTTATGTCATAAGTCTCTGCACTGTGTGAATGTAAGGGCACGGTGCTGGTTGGTCCAGATATAGGGAAACACTGCTAAACACACAGTTTCTGAAACATGTTCATTTCTTCTGTTCTGATGTAGGGTTGGAATTAATAGACATCCCCCTGTGCACATGTAAATACTCTCCAATCAAAGCTCACAACCTACTGCTTATCCTCGTACTCTTTCAGCTCCAACGTTCTGCAGTACAGATGCAGACTGTATCAGTGTTGAAACGCTTGCGGCCAGAGCTGCTTGACTCGTGCAGTAATCCTCGTCTATCTCCCAGACTGAGAAAGTCTGTTCGGACACTTTCCTGGTGCCCTGTTCTGACCTTGATGGTGTCTTTTCTCTCTGGGTAAGTATGGATTGCAGTGTGAGCTCCATCACCGTGATGCACGGACTACGGGCCACTCGCTGCCTCGATTGATCTCTCGGTGTAGCTCTATGGATCCATCGCACGTTTCCATCACAGCTGTGCCAAATCTCCTCCACTAGCGTTGCTCCTGGGCAGCGGAAAGCCATGCTGAAAATGGATGTCCTCATTACCCAGAATTCCAGTGGTGCACAGAAGTATTAGAACTTAATAGATGTTTTAATGGATTAGTGTTCATTATTACAAATGTGCAGTGACGGGAGGAAATGTGGTAGTGTGTGTGAGAGGATGCTGACCCACACTTGCAGAACAGCAGCAACGCAAAGCAAGCAAAAGTTGACAACACAAATCCATTAAAAGAAAAGCACAACGATGGCACTACAAATAAAGCTGGAAAACTTTTTTTTTTTTTTGCAGTTATAGAAGCAATCAAAAACCTGCAACCTGACACAACATTAACATGAAGCCCAGACACACTGGCATTTACCACAACAAAACATTTGCAGAGACGCTTCATACGAGTGGTTTCTACTCGCAAGCCAACAAAGAATCCATCACATCCACAGCAGTGAGACTTACGCATGCAGCCCCGTGTTCATCCTCAGTGAGGAATGCGGTTCACGGGCGGAGGGATGTGCAACAGACGTGTGTTGTGCCTCCAAAAGACATCTTACGCCATGGACACCCTGATCTGGCCCCAGAGGGAGCTGCAACCTGCCATGGCTTCCTCGCCAGAGTCACTTGGATTAACAAGCGCTCTCTTTAAGCTCTGACCCATCAGGCCTCTCATTATAAATAGCCTCCGCCACCAGATCGAATAATTCCTGCAGAGCTAGCTTCTGCAGGAAGGGTGAAGCCGCCCGGGTCAAAGGTTAAACAGGACAGGGGGAGGAGGTGGGGAGGGGAGGAGCCGAGTGACTGTGCTCCTCTCCACAGCCTGGGCCGTCGTCTGCGTCTCTCGATAAATAAACAATTTCAGCAGCACTGGTGTCACCTCTCTCCTCACTTAATTACTTTTTCTCTAGTCAAACAAGATGGCAATGTAATCAGTCAGCTGGGGACGCGGAGGGAGGGTCTGGGAGGAAGGAGACTGAAGCATTTCTACTGCATGAGGTGCCATGCTGCGTCAAAATGCTCTGGGTGTTTATCCAAGCAATTAAACTGTCATTATGTCTGACAAAAGATAAGACAATGCCATTACACTGGCAGAGATGGCACATTATTCTGGGGTACATAAGAGCATGGGCCAAATTGAAATTAGCCATGTGTAAGAAATAGACAAAAGGTACATTAATGTGGGAATAAACAGACTCTGCCCACGTCCGTATTAATTTAACTTTTCATTGTTAATACAGTTCCATTATTTAAAAAAAATTAAAAGTCCAGTGTTCAAGTGTTCGTGTACACTGCTAAGCACCATTTCCTGAACTTCTCAGTAGTTGTTTATTACTTCTAAACCAGGGTTGCAGTCTCCAGCCGAAACAGCAAGAAATGGGGCAGTATGGGAGATGTGGGAGGGTCAGTATGGGAGATGTGGGAGGGTCAGTATGGGAGATGTGGGAGGGGCAGTATGGGAGATGTGGGAGGGTCAGTATGGGAGATGTGGGAGGGGCAGTATGGGAGATGTGGGAGGGGCAGTATGGGAGATGTGGGAGGGTCAGTATGGGAGATGTGGGAGGGGTGGACCGGCTACAGAAGGTCTGATTAGGGGTTGTGTGATGTCACAGTCAGTGAGCCAGTGACCTCTGCCACTGCGTCTGCCATTTAAATGTCAAAATGTGTAGCCATCGCCGTGATCCCTGTGCATTTGCATTTCAGAGAGGCTCTCACTGTCACCTAAGAACAGCTTGTGGGAATAGCGGGAACAGTAGGAAGAGTTTCAGCCTTAGCTGGGCCGACATTCCCATCGCATCGGGACGGTGTGACTCCACCCTCAGCTGGGCCCATATTCCCACCCGCATGCAGGCTTTGTGGCACATGGCATTCTGGGAAGGCCTGGTGTGCTCCTCTGTCCCGAGTGATCCACTCCTTAAATCCAGGATACGATGTCTGCTAATTCACATTCACAGAATTCAGGGCAGGGACCTCTGATATTATTCAGTTATTCTCAATAAAGAGGAGTGGATAAAATATGAATGTGAACATTATGTTTGTGGGATGCCTGTCCATTATTGTTGAAAAATTCCTTTCCAAGGCATCAATTAAGAAAACATTTTAATGTTCAGTGTAAACTGTCATCAGGAATGACTAAATATTTCTTGTGAAAAAGCATAATCCACCCCTATCAAGGGAATGGTGATGTCAATTGCAGAATTACGGTGCAGATCATGTTTATCACTGTAATCTATAGAATACACACACACAAGGTGTTTCTCAAAGTTAACATTCCCTCTATGTAAGTGCCAAGTTTTTCTCTGACGCACACAGAAACATTGTCCACAAAAACTAAATATTTGTCCTGAGAAAGAAATCAGTGTGAAGTGCAGAGTTAGTGTGCAGATCAAGTTTATGATCATAATCTGTAAGATTACATAATAAGATTATATACAAACACACACACACACACACACACACACACACACACACACAGTCTTTCTCTCCCCCTCTCTCTGTCTCTCACATACACATGCACAATGACACAGTTCTCATGTTCTCATGGGAGAACAACATAGTTGTTTGTCTTCCATGCAATTGTACACACACTCACACACACACACACACACACACACACACACACACACACACACACACACACACACACACACACACACACACACACACACACATACACACACACAGTTAATGTGCCTTCCTTGTATTTGTGTGTGGAGACACAAACTACAAATTTCCTGTGGGAAAACATAGAACAAACCTATAGGGGAGAGATGCTATAGACCCTGTTTACACCTGCTCATTGTATGTATCGTGAGTGGGTTATAACCAGATACAGACTATACACATAAAAATTCAAGTGTAAATGCACCCAAGACAGACTAAAACCGATTAGCTCAAAACCACTCCAGGAGGTTGTTCTGAGATGGATCTTAGCTGGAGGTTATGATGGAGTAAACACGTCTGTCTCTTTAAGCTACGTACTACAAGCCCTGTCAAAGAACCTACATCAACAGACCTGATGCGTGTGTGTGAGGAGGTGCCCTCATGACACACTCCTACTAGAAGTGTTTACTCCAGCTGGGACCAAGGTCACTGCTGTATTAATTAGCCATATAGGTCATTTTTCCATTAACATCAACTGCTGGATCTGGTGCCTTAAGTGTATGACAAGCAAATTTTCCAGGCAGCAATTGGTTGTTGTATGTGCGCTGATCTGCATATGCCATGCCACATAACAATCAGGACTAATCAGGCATAACTGGAGTCCTATCAGGACTAACTGGAGTCTTCTCAGGACTAACTGGAGTCCTATCAGGACTAATTGGAGTCTTCTCAGGACTAACTGGAGTCCTATCAGGACTGGAGTGCTAGTGAAAGGACCAGGTATAAACGGGTATAGAACACAGAGTGTCAGTCAGGTTTCTGCCTATACATTTTGCATGCACATACAATCTCTCTCTCTCTCTCCCTTTCTCTCTCTCTCTCTCTCTGTCACTCACTCACTCACACACACACACACACACGCACGGGCCTGTAACATGGCAATACGAGCACAACTTGCCACTAATGTAATAAATACATCTTCATGTGAAGTACACACACACACACACACACACACACACACACACACACACACACACACACACACACACACACTGTAAGACATATATGTGAAGTACACACACACACTGTAAGACATGTACATACACAAACATGCACAGGTAGAATGTACAGCTTTACATCCATAATCGCATCTGAAACCCATAAAATGCTCTAAATGTGTGTTGTAATGAAAACGGTGTAGCGTAAATAAAGCCATTATGGACAGTAAAATACAATAACATAAGTTCATCTCTACACCATTGACGCATGAGTAGTAAGTAGTATTAAATGAAATTTTAGGATAACAGATTGTAGCAACAGTGTTTACAGAGGATCGAGGCAAACAATGACCTTTGTGCTCTTTATTACAGCAGCTGAGTCTTTCAAAAGACCCATACCAGCAGAAAGGGGCACTGGAACAGGGGGGAAAGCAGCAAAAGACACACGATGATGACAGTGTACTCACTCCAACACAGCAATGGAGGAAAAAAGACATCTAAACCAAGCACATGCACACAAACGGGTTATTTATAACACCAACACTTAAACCAGATAAAGTCAGCGGAGAGACGCATGGCATTCTGGGAAATCCTGTCATGTTCCTCTCCTCTGTCCTGAGTGGTTCACTCCTAAAATCCAGGGAAAGATGTCACAACATGGGAGGTCACTCCTTTTGAGGTGATTTAGACATGCAGGTTCGCAACTGACCCACAAATGTTGCTAATGCTAACATAATTGTAGTGTTGAAGGTGCTGTAAATGAGTTCTTAAAGACTCGTAGCGAAGACTAATATAGTTGCTCTAAGAACAAAAGCGCTCAGTGACTTTTCTTGGCTTCAGTCAGCAACTGGAAATGTCAGCTTGGTCCAGCTGTATTAATTAGGAAACATCTCTACAAGGACGTGGGCATTCCTGCCTTTACGGTATATTATGCATTTATACATCACATGAGGTAGAGCAGGATTAATGCTATGCATGAGTGTCTTTGGATGTTGGGACTCTGGAAAAGGTTTGCAGAGAAGCAGGAGTGGGACAGATGGACCTGCAAACCTTAGTCAATTTCCAAACCTTAATAAATCTCCAAACCTTAGTCAATCTCCAAACCTCAGCAAATACCCAAACCTTAGTAAAATTGTAAGATTGCACTGCTTTTAATAAGCTCATGGAAGCCACTTGGTTTGAAAAGGCATTAAAAATATTTCACCATTTTCAAATGTTAAAGGTCTTTGGTAAATAATATTAAAAAACAACATGTAAGATAGTGAATTGACTTTAATGATGATGTGGTGATGCAGTAAGTCCAGTAGAGTTTTATCATCTAATAAACTCTCTGTGAACTTAATGCAAGTCTCAACAGAAATTCTCTCATACCAGAGAACATTTATTTAAATATTTACTTTCCTGTCAAATTTTTTAAATGTTACTTTTCAGTTGGGAAAAAATTCATATTTGCTAAAACTTTGTTTTAAATTTCATCATGTCATATGTTGAAGAGCGGACTTTTGCCTAAACAGTTATGGTTTTATACATTACAAATAAAAAGCACATATTCAAACTCTTTAAGCAAAAGATTAAGTGTTAACTTCTAATTTAATTATTTTATTATTGTATTGTTTTTTATACTTGTACTTTTTTTTTACTAGACTGCCATCTCAAGTTTAAAGGCTTCCTCAATGCATTGCCTAAACGTGTCTTGTTTTTTTTTTATTTTTGTTTCATGAAAAGAATTTTATATTCTCAAAACAAAAATATTTTGTAGTTTTTTTATCCTTTATGTTCTTCTGCTCGTGAACAGCACATCATGGCGTGGTTACAGCTAATGGATAAATAAATGAATAAATTCATAAATAATAAGAGAAAAAAGATAATGAGAGAATATTACTACTCCTGCTCCGACACATTTGTTTATTCCAGGCCTTCATGGAAATGTGAGTTTTACGTTGCATGATCCACAAACGCATTATAGACCAACATCAATCAATACACGAAGTCTCCATATAGCTACTTTGATAGAAATTCTATTCAGCGACCGCTACGTTTGCTGTAGCTTCTTGAAGAACCGATCCTGAACAATAAAACGGGCGTCACTTCTTCATATTTGTGAAGACAAGCAAGGCTTATTTCATCGACAAAATCTATTAAAGTGCAATACGACTCCACCACGTAGTTCATTAAAGGAGGGCTTTGAGGAACATGTCTGGAAGGGTGATGTATCACGCTGCGCTCAGATTGACGGCTCATACATCATTTTTATTGCAGCATTTTTGCCCCATTCTTGCTCTCCTCTGCTCCCTGGCACTCATCGTGCCAAATAATAAACTTTTCCCCCGCGACGCCCACAAACTCTGGGAGATAAATATGACGTCTCCAGTTCTGAAAGCAGTCGCCCCGGCGTGTAACTTATTCTGAGGAGAACTGAGAGCTGCCGAGCTACACCGGGAGATACTCGAACCGCGGGCGGAGCTTCTCTGGCGACGCCGTCGTACCCGAGACCTCCCAGGCGGCACCGGAGATGAGAGGGTTCTATTTCCGTGTCTGCGCGAGGGAAACAAAAGCGCGGGCGACTTTCCCAGTTAAGAAGCGAAGCTGCCTAGTAGATTCGCCCAACGCGCATCAATCAATTCCAGCCACGTAGCTCGGGTTTAGCCCGCTAGCGCTTCCTCACAGTGCAGATCAAGCAGATTTCGCATGAGTTTGATCCAGCTGGCCAGACACCGAACCCCCCGTTCCTTTTAGCGCTTCAATCTGCAAGCCAACCTCTGCACCGTCCGTCAGCTGAGGCCGCTTTCTCTAATGGTCACGAAACCGTGCCATGAACGAATTTAGAAACACCACCTTAATAAACGTGGTCCGTGGTTAAAGGTAGTTAGCACGTCAGCGTTATTGTGGGAATGTGTCGTAGACGTGTAATTTTGGAAAAAAAAAAAAACACAATTCCCACAGCCTGCGATAACGTGTTAAACCTGACCGCACGCCATGTTCAAATGCTATGTACCAATTAGCTTGTCTCCCTCAGCTCGAGGACCTTAAATTAAAAGAGTACGAGCCACCATCAAAATATTCTGTTGCACGTGGTTAGGGGGCATTGCTTGCTGCGAGATGCGTAGGCTGTTGTATTGTGCTGGATCTTCAAAGTGATGCCGTCTGAAGTCGCCCCTCACACACAGCGAGAAGCAACCAGGTAAACGTCTCGTCAAATGTTTTAGGTGATCAAAAGCGTTTGCAGAATCGAAACTATCAAAATTCAAAACACGCGCACATAGGTCCACTGCCTCTACATCAGTGCAGCCCTCCGGAACCGGAGATACACACCCTCCTGCTACATCGTGACTCCAACCTACATAATGTGCACCTGTCCCACTTTAAGACAGTTCCCATACAGTCGCTACACAGGACAAGGTGGATATTTTAAAAAGTGGGCACAATTCACATGCGCAAAGTGTGAAGATTGATATCACCATATGCAGTACAGTATGTCCAGATAATTTAAAGCAGTTGCAATGTACTGTCCTCGAATAAATATGGCATGCATGATTATTAATGTAAAATGCAATATACCAGGTAAGTATTTTAAAGTTAAGAGCAACATGACCATTAAGACAAATATGTTTTCAGGCTGGATTCATTAGATGATGATTTTCATTCTTAAAGCTTAACGCACACAGATAGATGCAGGCATACACAAATTTTCTGACACACACACACATGCTCACAGACAGATGTGGGCAAACACATGCACACGCTCACACAGACAGATGCAGGCATTCACAGATATTGATACCAACACACACACACTCACAGACAAATGCGGGCAAACACAGATTCTCATACACATACAGACACACACGCTCACATAGACAGAGGCAGGCAAATATACACATGCACACAATCACACAGACAGACACAGTCATACACAGATATTCATACAAACACATGCATGCTCACATAGACAGAGGCAGGCAAACATGCACACGCACACACATGCAGGCATACACAAATACTCATACACACACACCCATATACACACCCATACACACACACACACACACACACACACAGAGGCAGACATACACAGATACACACACACACACAGACAGAGGCAGACATACACAGATACACACACGCTCACACAGACAGAGGCAGATATACACAGATCATCACATGCACACACACACACTCACACAGGGCACATATATCTGGGGATGTTTCAGAGGTGAAGGTATTTTGGTGAAGGTATCTTGACACTTTAGCAATTAGCGAGCTAGCTAAAGCCAACTGAGGCATTGATTGGAGTTATTTATAACAGTGACAGAAGTGTGGTGAGCAGACAGTTCCACTACCCTTGAGTACCACTGGGAGGTCAGGCCAGCGTCCTTATCACAATTAATAGAAGAAGGTAGGACTCCTCTGACAAACGAGTCTGTTTAGAGGTCCTGCAACCTGCAATGAATATAACTCAGCAAGCTTTTAAAGGAACACCTAAAAAATGATGATGGCTTTATCTGCAATGGATCATCAAAGTACCCTGGAAATAAGGACATATGTGTATGAGCATATTATGATTTTAACTAGATCAAGATCTAGTGATGTTTCTAATAGGATGAAAAATACTTCTGGAAAGCAGAAGGGAAAAGGGGAGTAAGAGAAAGAAAGAAGATCTAGAGCTAGACAGAGATCTAGATCACACACACATCAGCACTCTCACCATCCGTGGCCATCAAATCAAGTTTTTTTCTGTTTTCTTTTTGGTATTTTGTTATGTAAAATACGTAAATTCACAGACTTTGGGTTGTTTGCTACTTCCAGATGTATCTGAAAATTCAAGACATTTTTTGCTCTTCCTGTAGATAAGATAAGGAGAGCAAAAGTTCAAAGCATTTAAGAGAACACACAATGATGACCTGTCAGTATCCAGGTATCCAGAATGTTCAGGAGTCTTGAACTATAACCTCTGCCTCAGTCCCCCCCCCTTACTTTTCTGCTTACCTGAGAACTCACCGCTCAGCTTTGCTTTTTGACTTTCTCACGTAGATCAAACAAACCCCTCAACAATGAACTGCCCTGTGAGCGAACACCCAGAAAGGGCACTTCACCAAAAATGTATATTTCTTATTCCTTCGGTGGATATCAGTCAATACTCCCAATGCACAGACCGAGTCCGGCTCAGAGGGCATTGAAAATGGCATTAAACACGATAAAACAATAGAGTCCTCTGATTTACCTGTGGAGGATTAGCTTGCATCCCGGGATTCCAGGGTTAGTGGTGGCGGTAGGGGGGGACGCAAAGGCTTTCAATCGATTCCCAGGTTACCAGGCCCATCAGCGGCACACAAGGGAGCTATTATAAACCTTAGCTGGCTGCCGAGACCCTGAGGCTTGGTTCAAAGGGCTTGGAGATGGACTTTCATGGCTGCTGGAGGGTTGTCACCCAACACCGCTGTGAACACGGGCCGGGTTTGGATCGTCAGAGGGGAAAGAGCAAATGGGACTCGGCAGCCGCATTGGCCCACACGTCATGGCTGTGGCCCACACCAACCACAGGGGACATGCAGGGGTCACACAAGGACGAGAAAGGGTTATAAGTGATTTTACAAACCTGGAGAGCAGGAAAACCCAAACAAGAGGGTCAAAAGGAATTGTAAATTGCTTCATTAGGGTCATTGAGGTCATCATATTAAATAAACTGATATATAATTTTCTTCAGTTTTACATAATTAATGTAATGTTTTTCTATAAGGTATCACCCAGAGCCGGAGTGGCTAATCGGGAGATTCGGGAGGATTCCCGATGGGCCGGCTCATGTCAATGTCTAGTTTGGGCCGATTGGGAGGGAAAAATAATTTTGGGCCGGATTTGGGCATGAAACTCCCGGGCTGAAAAAGTGGTCCACTCCGGCCCTGGTATCACCTGTAGATTTAAGGCAGTGACCATTTACTAAGCCTGTCAATAACAACCCGTTTACCTATATCACTTTAGCCAGAACTCTTAAATGAATTAGAATAATGTCTGCTAGACTGATTGTGTGGTTCAGCTAGTTGGTGAGGTAGGCATCTTCTGTATAAGCACTTTTAATAAAGAAACTGAGCTTATGTTTGTATTACTTAACATAGTTTGTTTAAGGAATGCCTGCTTTCTCATTATAATGTCTGGGTCAAAATTCCAACAGGACTTCCTCGGTTTATCTTTGGATAAAAGAAAAACAAGATCAAAGGATTTCTATAACACCCCCACCCCTTCAAAAGACTTAAAAAGACCTAAAATAAGAACACCATAAAGGGGAAAAAAATAAATGTTGATAGTTAAGATGTGTCAAGAGGAAAACATTTCCAAACAAAAAGGTCAAGCTGACAGCTCACATTAGTTTTTTTTGAGGAGAGTTCCATATTTTCCTACCTTTGTCTTCTTTTACCTCTGTTGTCAAAGACCTGCTGTTTTGTTGCTCGAATTCAAACGCTGCTTTGATGAAGAGAACCCAGGATTCAACACAGAAGCTCTGGATGACTCTGTCATATCTGCATTGCACTGTGGGTTCATTCTGAGGTTACAGCTTTCTCAGGGGGCACTGTTGCACCTGTCTGGGAATAGAACAGCCAGAGGAACGCTCTGGATTTCACACTGTCCGTAATGTGGTGTCCCACCTGACTCTGTCATCGGTCCCCTTCTCTTTCTGAATGTTAGGGCTTTGTTCACAGATTTAGTTGCCAATATCATGTTTTCTGCGGCTTTGCTCAAGTTGTTCACGTGGAGATGTTGTAGAACAGAAGGTGAATGATAACTTTGAGCAGACAGCAAGAAAATCATTTTTAAACTCTGCATCTTGACGACAAACACACAGTTACCATCTCACGCCTTTAACTTAAATGACATCTCAACACAAATAACACTGTGCATTCAGGTCTTAGAAATCACCTGACCTGCCCCCGAGCGCTTGAATAAAGTGACGCAGCCATTCTCATCTGTGTGGTGCAGATGCTTCATGCTCAGTGTGATGCCTTCTGACATCTCTGCTTTATTTACCTGAGAGCGGTGATCGGCTTCGGGCCATAGGGTGGCCGTGCAGCGCGGGAGCCTATGCCAGATCCAGCAGCCTCCCCGAGTCCTCACTCCAATGTTGGGGAATGTTGTGCGGCCCACTGTTGCCACGCTCACAGCCGTGTTCTCCATCCTCACACTTCCTGCTTCTGCCTGCCACCACAGCATAAGGACATTCACACTTTATAAGATGAGAAGTTCAGTGTCTTGGGCCAGCAGAAATGAACAGAAACGGAGGTGATCCTCAGAGACCCTGACTCTACACAGCGCGTTGTAGTGCCACTGTCACAACGAGAGCTCTCCGCGCTGCCGAAGACGACAATCACCCCCTCATTATCTCCAATAAACATCAATTAAGTGCCATTGAGTGACACTGCTATAACACATGTCAACAAGATCAAATTAACGAGGGCCATTAAAATCGAAACCTTCTGCCTTTATGACAGGAGGAACCAGCACGATTGCAGCCAGGCCTCTGGGGTCTCCGCGCTCACCATGGCGGACTCAAGGACACTTAGCATCAAATGCGCTCGAGTTCCAGTTGATTCTCTGACGGACTCCGAAATCCTCGCATGGCTTTTCCCCAGCTGCATGCTGCGTTGCGAGTGGCTTACATTAAAGCTAATCTGTCCATAAGGCTTTGGGAAGGAGACGAAGACCATCAAAGCTCATTCGTTTAAAAGATGGGGAGGTCTGAGTTTAAAACCAACCAAAATCTATCCTGTGGTACACCATGGCAAATACTCTATGTCCTTTAGTCAGAGAAAGTTTGCCCCTTTTTTGACAGTACATGGGAGGACAATCCCTCGTCTAGGGCTATTTCTCTTAATTTAGTGCCTCAGCAATCAGACATGTAGATCAGACATGTAGGATTCACCCAGTGCATTTTAGGATCAGAGTAATCCCTCTGTCTCTTTGTAGAGTGTCTCCTATATATCACCCTGTCTCACATCAGACTGAACACACTCTGCTCTTACGGAGATGTGAGAAACCAGCTAATTAAGTAAAGGGTGATTCATACAGGAGACAGGCACACGTGCACACACACACACACACACACACACACACACACACACACACACACACACACAAACGCACGCACACACACACGCACGCACACATACACACACACACACACACATACACACACAATGGTTTCCTCTATTCTAGGAAACACAAACCTATATGATTTCATGATTATAATCAATTCAAATTAGAAGCTTGAATAAATAAATAAATAAATAAAATAAAAACCACAACAAACTGAATAATGAATAGGGCTTCTGTGATTTTAACCTGTATTATGAAACTGTAGCAGGACTCCCTAACCAACATCCATCAATGTGTTGGAACGTTTCTCAGGCACCATCCACAACATAGTTTGGTTTAATGTAGTCTGGGTGTCATAGCAACCAAAACATGACCAATATACTTAACATGAATAATTAATGACAGTTTGTGTCATATAAGCACTTTTTCAAAAATGATGAAAAAATGTTTCCCAAATATTACTGTGTATTACTATATTACTACTATATTACTACTATTATGAATTAAATACTTGAATGAATTAAAACTTTTCTAAATCATAAACAGTAGTTTGCAATTTATTAAAAATTAAGAATATAAAAAATAATCACATTTAATCACATTTGAGAATTCTATATTTAAATCTGGAAAACTTTGTTATTGACACTTGAAATAATGTGTTTTTGACATTATCAGTTGTATTGTTAAACAAAAACACGTTTTGTGGGGGCTTATAAGGTTTTACCATGAATTTGTCTTCTTCTGTTACTTCATAGCATAAAGCGATTAGCAATCAGAACGTCTTCAGTAATGGCGTCGCTGCACAGACCTTCTTTACTCTGTTCTTGCAGTAGTGCTTGTGTTTCTACAGATGTTTTCAGCACCCATGCACAAATTCTGTCATACTGGATTACTTTAATCTCCACACCAATCAGCTTTTAGTGTTTTCTCCTGCTTTATTTACATTTTTATTGCCTAATCAAAGTGTACTTGGCATATCACAAACTCGCACGGGCTTGGAAGCATTTAGACACCACTCCACACACACACAGACAAAAACACTTCACACACACAGACAAAACACTCCACACACACAGACACAAACTATCTGATGAGGGCTGGGAGGATTACACATGTGGCATAATGTCTCTGACAGACTTAACACTGCAGACAGAGTAAACATTTAATAATGCCTAACAAACACTTGCTGCAATGATCTAATCTATATTATTGATATTTCATCATCATCATCATCATCATCATCATTATTATTATTATTATTATTATTATTATTATTATTATTATTATTATTATTATTTGATTTAGTGAGAAACATTGTGAGGTTTGAGTATAGGATCAAACCATTGGATTTTGATGGCAATAACTAAACTAAACTATGTCCAGAATCCTTACACTTGTACACCCTAATTTGGGTACCTATACCTAAACTCTTAACTGTCAGGATGACTTTATAAACTGCGTTACAGACTGACTATATCAACTGTCTTACAGACTGACTCTATAGACTGTAACCATGCCATACTGTCCATCCTCCAGCATTTCACCAGTGGTCAGTTTCTAACCTTAGGATCAATGTATGGTTGTTTATAGTCAGGTAACAAAGCATATGTTATAACATAGGTAACACTACAAATACCCCCAAACGTGCCTACCATGTCAATGTTAGTGTACTACTGACCACGGTTCACAACCCACACAATGCTGGATCAGCAGAGGTCATGTGATCAGAACAGGACCAATGAGGGTGGCTGATCTTTTGCCAATGGCAAATGTATAATTTACCTGTAAGATTGCTGTACCTAACCACTGATTAACTGGATGAAGACAATAATATATGCAGGATGTTCAAAAGCTCAAAGGCATTTGGGTAAATAAAACCTGAAATCAGAGTATATTTAAAACAGTGCACATCAGGTTCTTCAGCCAATGTGCAGAGGACTTAGTCTCAGGCTTGGCTGGAACTTCACGTCCTGAATGATCCCAGCATGGGGAGGCGATGCACTCTACTCGCAAGGGTAAACGTGAGTGAGAGGGAAACAGAATGTGTGTGTGTGTGTGTGTGTGTGTGTGAGGGAGATGGATGGATAGAACTAGATAGAAAGAAACAGGGTAGAAGGAGGGGGGGGAGCCCTGTGGTGCCTGTCACTGGGGTTGCCTTGGTGAAAACAGGGGGCAGCTGACAGACGCACCGTTTCGCTTCCTCTGAGCACGCTGGCACTCCACTGGGAAGTGCTTAGTGCACGCTGGCGTACATCCCGCCCGCAGAGCCGTTCACAGCGAGGACGGGCGAAGCAGCCCGGGACGGGTGATCTACGGCATGTGCCTATGTTTTAGAAATGGTTAGCAGCACAGAGATCGGTTCTTCCGCTGGCATTTCGATTTGTATCCCAGTTGTGCCATGTGCCATGGGTGAAGATCACAGAGAATTCAACCTGGCAGCATCTGCATTTCGCGGAGACAGGTCTCCTCTGCCCCGTACTGCTAAACGAAAAAACCAACCAATCCGACAGCTGCATACTCGTGTGACAGAGCCGAGCGTTTTCGGGTTCTCCTAAAAGTGCGCTGAAGCACTAGACGATGCTACGCTGACAGTGGTATGAAACTGCAATGTCATCTGCTTCAGCAGGGGAAGAACACCATCTCCTCTCTAGCTGGTATTCACTGTGGAGCTCTGTGGCAAGGGAGAGAGCCTGTAGCCCCTAACAGGTGGGAACCATGTGTCACACAGTCTGAAATCTCACTGCATTCCCTAGCGTTCTCTTTCAATTATGGGACACAGCCCCAGTTACCCTAGATCGCGTCCTGTCTTCACTACCCTCTTTCTGCTCCTTAACTCATGGACCAAATATGTGCTTTGGATTCATTCTTTCTTCCACACGTCTCACGTGCCCGTCACTGTGTTGCTAATCTGCGTCACTTTCCACTTGACTATTTTGTATAAAGAACTTTTGCCCTGTTTATCAGATAACACCTCTTTGTTCTTTGCTGCTTCTGGTCCTTGAGTCCTGCAGAGTTATTAATCCGTTCACTTCTGTTCTCATGTGGTTTTGTGCTATTGGCTTTCTGTTTGTATGGGTACCTTTGTTATTAAAGGTTGTTACATTCTCTTTACACCTACGTTCACATCTCCATCCCCTACAAACCCTGACACTCGTGTCTTCACAGCCTGGATGGATGTCTTCTCTGGAGATCCACATTTTTTGTTGTCTGATCAAAAATGTATGTAATGTCCAAATTCTGTCAGCCTTATCGGTCCATTCCTGCCTCCTTAAAGACCAGCCAGAGATGCTCAGTTGCAATGTAATTGGTGAGTGGCAACTTATGTGTTGAGAAAGGAAACTGACCCTGCAAAGAGGTCAGGCTTGTTGAGGTTGAAATCTATAGAGATCTGCTGCACTGAGCTGTAAAATAGGGCATCATTGATAAAATACATTTAAGTATATATAAAATAAATTAAAAATATCTGACTGCACTTTGATTAGTTGCAGAACTGCAAGATGCTTTTACCAAGTCGTGAAATTCACCTGTTTGTTTGACAGAATAAACACAGACTATCCCCAAATAGCTACAGAACAGGTGATGTCCTGCCAGTGATAATGAATGTGCATAGGGAACCTCTCAACACCTTTAAAATGTCAAATGCCAGTATCAAAGTGGCAGAAGGATAGGCTGTGTGAAAATTACAATCTGCTCTAATCATCCTCAGATAAATATAATTTACATTTACATTTACGGCATTTGGCAGACACCCTTATCCAGAGCGACTTACATTTTTATCCCATTTTTTTATACAATTGAGCAATTGAGGGTTAAGGGCCTTGCTCAGGGGCACCTCAGTCATGGCCTCAGGTCTGGGGATTGAACCCACGACCCTCCGGTCACAAGACCAGTTCCCTACTCCATAGGGGAACTTGAAGATTACTTCAAGTATTTCTGTAATCTTCCTAAATGCTGCATGGATCACCTTTTAATACTAAAAAAAGTTAGATCAACAATTCATATTGAAAGATTTGCCAAAATAGACAGCATGGGAGTAGTGACCATGAACACACGTGTGCCATACTTAAAAGGTTGTGTCTGCTCATGAACACGCGTGTGCCATACTTAAGAGGCTGTGTCTGCTCATGAACACTTGTGTGCCATACTTAAGAGGCCGTGTCTGCTCGTGAACACACGTGTGCCATACTTAAAAGGCTGTGTCTGCTCGTAAACACGTGTGTGCCATATTTAAGAAGCCATGTCTGCTTGTGAACCTGCGTGTTCCATACTTAAGCGGCCGTGTCTGCTTGTGAACCTGCGTGTGCCATACTTAACAGGCCCTGTCTGCTTGTGAACCTGCGTGTGCCATACTTAACAGGCCGTGTCTGCTTGTGAACATGTGTGTGCCATATTTAAGAGGCCCTGTCTGCTTGTGAACATGCGTGTGCCGTATTTAAGAGGCTGTGTCTGCTTGTGAACACGCGTGTGCCGTATTTAACAGACAGGTACATGCGGATGCAGGGAGGCACAGCCGGGCTGATCATGTTATTTTAATGTGTGAGTGAGAGAGGGAGTCTCTGGCTCAGCAGGGAGCTTCTGGGGCAGTTAGGGAAGAGCTGGAACACACCAGCAAGAGAAGGGCAATTCTCAGAAGCACAAGTGCACAATAGCATTGGAAGAGGCTGGAGTCATGATACTGTTACACGTTACACACACATGCACACACATACGCACACACACAGACGTGGACACACACATGTGCATGCGCACACACATACATACATGGTTAACCAGACATACACACACATGCATATGCAGACACACGTGCACCCACACACACAGACACACACATACACTCACCAGCCACGTTATTAGGTACACCTGTCCAACTGCTCATTAATGAAATGTCAAATCAGCCAATCACATGGCAGCAACTCAATACATTTAGGCATGTAAACATGGCTAAGATGATCTGCTGCAGTTCAAACCGAGCATGATTTAAGTGACGGGCTGGTCTGAGTATTTCAGAAACTACTGATCTACTGGGATTTGCACGCACAACCATCTCTAGGGTTTACAGAGAATGGTCCGAAAAAGAGACAATATCCAGTGAGCGGCAGTTCTGTGGGCGCAAATGGCTTGTTGATATCAGAGGTCAGAGCAGAATGGCCAGATTGGTTTGAGCATCTCTGAGTGCACAACACGTCGAACCTTGAGGCAGATGGGCTACAGCAACAGTAGACCACACCGGGTGCCACTCCTGTCAGCTAAGAACAGGATACTGAGGCTACAATTCACACAGGCTCAACAAAATTGGACAATAGAAGATTGAAAAAATGGTACCTGGTCTGATGAGTCTCGATTTCTGCTGTGACATGGTAGGGTCAGAATTTGGCATCAACGACATGAAAGCATGGAACCATCTTGGCTTGTATCAACGGTTCAGGCTGGTGCTGGTGGTGCAATGGTGTGGGGGATATTTTTCTGGCACAACTTGGGCCCATTAGTACCAATTGAGCACCATGTCAATCTCAGTATTGTTGCTGACCATGTCCATCCCTTTATTACCACAGTGTACCCATCTTTTGATTGCTACTTCCAGCAGGATAATGCACCATGTCATAAAGCGCAAATCATCTCAGACTGGTTTCTTGAGTTCACTGTACATGAATGGCCTCCAGTCACCATATCTCAATCCAATAGAGCACCTTTGGGATGTGGTGGAACGGGAGATTCGTATCATGGATGTACAGCTGACAAATCTGCAGCAACTGTGTGATGCTATCATGTCAGTATAGACCAGACTCTCTGAAGAATGTGTCCAGTACCTTGTTGAATCTATGCCACGGAGGATTAAGGCAGTTCTGAAGCCAATACGGGGTCCAACCAGGTACTAGCAAAGTGTACCTAATAAAGTGGCCATTGAGTGTATATATATACTGCTCAAAAAATTAAAGGGAACACTTAAACAACACAATGTAACTCCAAGTCAACCACACGTCTGTGAAACCAACCTGTTCAGTTAGGAAGCAACACTGATTGTGAATCAATTTCACCTGCTGTTCTGCAAATGGAACAGAAAACAGGTGGAAATGAGAGGCAATTAGCAAGACACCCCCTATAAAGGAGTGATTCTGCAGGTGGTGACCACAGACCTTTTCTCTGTCCTCATCCTTTCTGGCTGATGTTTTGGTCACTTTTGCATTTTGACAGTTCTCTCACTATAGAGGTAGCATGAGGCGGTGTCTACAACCCACAGAAGTTGCTCAGGTAGTGCAGCTCATCCAGGATGGCACATCAATGCGAGCTGTGGCAAGAAGGTTTGGTGTGTCTGTCAACGCAGTGTTCATAGCATGGAGCAGATGCCAGGAGACAGGCCAGTACACCAGGAGACATGGAGGGGGCCATAGGAGGGCAACAACCCAGCAGCAGGACCACTAACTCCTCCTTTGTGCAAGGAGGAACAGGAGGAGCAGTGCCAGAGCCCTGCAAAATGACCTCCAGCGGGCCACTAATATTCATGTTTCTGCTCAAACTGTCAGAAACAGACTTCATGAGGGTGGTATGAGGGCTTGGCGTCCACAAGTGGGGCTTGTGCTTACAGCCCAACACTGTGCAGGGCGAATGACATTTGTCAGAGAACACCAAGATTGGCAGATTCGCCATTGGCGCTCTGTGCTCTTCACGGATGAGAGCAGGTTCATACTGAGCATGTGACAGATGTGACAGAGTCTGGAGACGCCGTGGAGAACATTCTGCTGCCTGCAACATCCTCCAGCATGACCGGTTTGGCAGTGGGTCAGTAATGGTGTGGGGAGGCATTTCTTTGGAGGGCCGCACAGACCTCCATGTGCTAGCCAGAGGTACCCTGACTGCCATTAGGTACCAGGATGAGATCCTCAGACCCATTGTGAGACCATATGCTGGTGCAGTGGCTGAAGTGTGTCAGCAGTTCCTGCATGATGAAGGCACTGATGCTATGGACTGGCCTGCCCGTTCCCCAGACCTGAATCCATCAATGCCATGTTGCACCACAGACTGTTCATGAGTTGACTGATGCTTTAATCCAGGTCTGGGAGGAGATTCCTCAGGAGAACATCCACCGCCTTATCAGGAGCATGTCCAGGCGTTGTAAGGAGATCATATAGGCACGTGAAGGCCACACACACTACTGAGCCTCATTTTAACTTGTCTTCAGGAATTCCCACTGAAGTTGAATCAGCCTGTCATTTGATTTTCCACTTTGATTTTGAGTATGATTCCAAATCCAGACCTCCATGGGATAACAATATTGATTTACATTGATCATTTTTATGTTATTTTGTTCTCAACACATTCCACTATGAAATAAATAAAGATTTTCAACTGTAATATTTTATTCATTGAGATCTAGGATGTGTTATTTTAGTGTTCCCTTTATTTTTTTGAACAGTGTACATCCATAAACAGACAGACACAGACACAGACACAGACACAGACACAGACACAGACACACACACACACACACACACACACACACACACACACACACACACACACACACACACACAGCTCTGAAGGTATCTGTGGCCACCAGTGTTTTCCCCACATGTTCTAATCTCCTTATTGAGCAGTGTACACAGTGCTGTGTGGTAGGAGAATTAGTGCCTGTTTAACAATGCATCAGTTCAGACACTTTGGAGTTCACCCTGCTCTCAGTACCGTGTCCTCAGGACTACCCTGCTCTCAGTACCGTGTCCTCAGGATTACCCTGCTCTCAGTACCGTGTCCTCAGGACTACCCTGCTCTCAGTACCGTGTCCTCAGGATTACCCTGCTCTCAGTACCGTGTCCTCAGGACTACCCTGCTCTCAGTACCGTGTCCTCAGGCCTACCATGCTCTCAGGGCCGTGTCCTCAGGACTACCCTTCTCTCAGGACTGTGTCTTCAGGACTACCCTCCTCTCCGGGCCGTGTCCTCAGGACTACCCTGCCCAGGGGCAGCCCCACTCCCCCTGTGTTACAGTCAATTAGCACCAGTGAGTCACTTCTATCAACCAGGCCGTCTCTCTGCACACGCCATTTGCATGTCAAGACTTTTCTCACATAGAGTTTCTCTAAGGAGATCAAACAACTGAAAGCATGCATGATCTCAGACAATGCAAAAAGTATTTTTGTCACACACGTTATAAATGTTAATTGGCATAATTACATAAATGTAAATGTCAATATTAATTATGATGGATGAACATGTCTATCCTGATTTACAGAGTTCTGATTCAACACTGTATCAGTTATGTCCCCCTTTATCCTTATGTAGGGGCCCCTGGACTGGGTCCCTGTGCTCTGCTCTGCAGAAGGGGCAGCACAATATGAGTGTTAGCCGCATGTTAGCCGCGTGTTAGCTGCGTGTTAGCCGCGTGTTAGCCGCGCGGTGGCTGACAGGAGCAGCCAGCAGCACTCAGGCGTGTGTTTGTCCTCCATGCGGGCGCTGGGACCTCCTTTAACACCCTTGAGATTTTCGCTGTGCTCTCCTGGGAGTTTTCTCCTTCGCCCAAGCCTTCCGAGAGCCTATTTATGTTGGACCTCGTTAGCGTGAGGAGACGGTGGAGAAAGAAATATGGGGCTTGGAAGAGGAGCAAGAGCATGTGGTGGTGGTGGTGGTGGTGGTGGGGGAGGGTGGAGGTGTTCGATGCGTTGAGAGGCCACGGTGTTGAAGCAGTCCTGCAACTAAAAACAGGATTCAAGCAAAACTGGACTGGGAAGAGGTTCATTCCAGCGGCCACCTGTAGCTCCGCCCGCTGTGCTTGTTGCAGGGGAAAAAACCATCATCGTGACACCCAGCAAAAGTAAATCACATTGGCCCTAAAAAAGCTCAAACAACTATTTATTTCAAGTGTTCATTTATGTTGACAACTAAACATTAAACTCAGGACATGCTTCTTTAAGAGCTTAAAATAGCCCACATCACAAGCAGGACACTCAGTATTTAACCTGATTAGGCCAACAAGCTACAAAGTCTTCTTGGGAAAACACTAGCTATACCGAAGCCTCTTTATGGACTTCTATGTTATTTGACATACTATTTAGTGCTCTCTTTTGGTGCTCTATTTAGTGATCTATTGGGCGTTCTATTTGGTGTTCCATTTTACTGTTCCATTTTTGGTGTTCTATTTGCTGTTCTGTTTGGTGTTCTGTTTAACCTTCCATTTGGTGTTCCATTTGGTGTTCTATTTGGTGTTCCTTTTAGCATTCCATTTTTGGTGTTCTGTTTGGTACATTTGCCATTCTATTCTGTGTTCTCAATTTTTCACCAACAGCCAGTCTTCCTCTCCATCTCTCAGGTCTTCCTCACTCTCACATAAATAAACTCCTAACCCAGAGGAAGTGTGACATATCTCATCCTCTCTCCCCGACTTGTATAAATAAATATTCATCTTCATGTGCTCTTCTGCACTGGCATGCCAAATGCAATTAATAAATCTCCCATCCACTTAGGAGAACTCCGGACGGGCTCTCTCAGGTTTAATTACGAACCTGCTATCTCTGCCTACATATTCCCAAAAATAGAATTCACAACCTCATCTACCTTGACGTCTCCCCGACTGCTAGGATCTGTTGTTCAGTAAGCAGATGACCCAGGCTTTGAGGATTCAGCGAGTTTAATTTAGTGTATTTGATAATGTACTCATGCACATAGTGGAGACAGTTCCACACATTCTCTGAGCAATTAAGGACAGTCACACCAGCCGGTTTGTTTCTGTTGAGGCTCTGGACAGGGAGTGAAAATGGTATGGCAGTCATGTTTACAGTGACAGCAGACAACAGCTGTCTAAATAACAAACACATGCTATTAATCTGGAGGAAGGTCAGGTGGTTCCATAATGACATCTCAGTCAAGATGCAGTGATAGCTGAGTGGGGAACGGGGCTGCAGGTCCTTCCTCCTTCTCCTCCTCCTCCTCCTGATGATTCACCTCGACTCTTCATGCACCCGCTAACTATCCACAGCGAGGAAGACCATGGAGTGTCGGCACTGAGGAAGACAGCGTACTTCCGGTCTTTTGCTACTGTGCGATCAGATGTCACTGCTGTTTGTCAGTACTGGTTCAGATTACAGCAATGAGGATGATGATGATTTTAATGCAATCAAATAAAAAAACTGTTTCTGCCTCTGTTAGCAGTCTGTGCCAACAGTGAGGTTCTTGTTTGTAGGGGTAGGGAGTCCAACTTTAGGAATGTGAATATTTCAGGAGGTGGCTTATAATAATGATCTCTTGCAGCCTTGAGATGCTTGAGTACAGACCTCAGAGTTATGAGTTCTGGTTCTGATTCTTATCACCTCTGTTTCACCTCTCACAAAGTCCAGCAGTCAGACCCTGCAACATGAAAAAGTTCTTAGACATTTGAAGCGAGTTTCAGAATCCCACGATCACCCGCAAACTACCCGCTGCCACTCTACCCTTCACAATCCCATTCAGTTCCGCATTAAGCCCGAGTCTCTCCTTGCTGCAGGAAACCAGGGCCTCTCCTAGTACAGTTCCACTTAGACATCTTAATGCAGCTGGGAGCTCACTGTCTGAGTGGCCCACAGAGCCCCCCCACCCCCCAACCCGCCACTCAATCCACAGTTAAGATATCTCGTTGGTAGATAACAAGCCGTCTCAGTGGGGATTTTTAGAGTCTCGTTTTTATTCCACCAGAGGATGCAGCCAGAGGGAAGGGGAGAGAGGAGGAGGAGGAACAGACCCTCTGTCAGTTCTCGTCTCTTTCACCAGGCTCAGGGAGAAGGTGAACAGGCACCAACCCCCCGTGTGCCGCCTGGCTCACTCTCGGCGGATGAGAGCCGACTGCGGCCTGGGGGAGAGATGGCGTCTTCTGATCAGTATTAACTCTGTAGGGCGATAATAGAGCAGTTGCGGGTCTCACTATTATGTTAACCACTCATTCAGTTCCAGGGGAAGCCAATCACTGCCGCGCAATGATGTCTTTAAAGAATTGATTACATTACATGGAAGGAAAAAATGGGTCAGAAAGAAAATCTGGATTTTTTTGACACAGTTAACAAATCTGGGTTAGACAGACAGCATCATGCATAATGACATCGATGGGTCCAGGGCACGTTGTACAGGGAAAGATGATCCTGTCCGACGCTGCAGACAGATGAAAAAGTGAAAAAAAAAGATTTTAAGCTGTGATTAAGGTGCTTAAGCTGTGTTTACACTCTATGTACACTGTGTTTACACTGTATTTACACTGTGTTTATGCTGTATTTAAACTGTGTTTTTATCTGAATCAATCTGATGACTTTCAAGTCATCCCCCCCCCCCCGTCCTCCCAAGTTACAAATAATTTATTTTGAAAAAGGCAAACAAACATAGATACAAATGAATAATGACTCTCCCTCCCTCTTCTGCTTCTGCTCCCTCCCTCAGTTTGCTATTCATTCTGGGAAATAGAATGTCCATTTTGTTCTATTCTTCTTAGATTAGGTCAGTAGCTGTTTATTATTTTGCATTCTGGTAGACCCAGTCAGTGTAATCTCATTGTCACACCAGACTATGTAAATCTCACTCATCTTTGAGGGGCTGGGCTAAATGACTGCCGTGGAAAATGACTGTTTGAAGCATGTTTGCTGTGAACAGAAGGATTTTCAGTCTGGACACAGCTTGCTAATTCTGGTTTTCATATCCCCCCGGTGGTAGACTTAGCATGTCTGAGGTAGCAGTCACCAGGAACAACAGATGGGCTTAAAGCTAGGAAGCAACCACTGTAAAGTAATAATTGATGTTTTGCTTGATAATTTCAGTTTATTTCAGCTTTAGTGAACATACCTCACACTGGACCTGTAGGACTACGTAGACTGTACAAAATGATTGTATATCTGTAGAAAATTGGAAATTCTTATTAATGAATAATCCATGTAGCTTCTGTTGTTTCTACCCCTTTAAGCTCGCTGGAGTCTGGAAATGCTGAGATGGCCACAGATCCCCCACACTCATATCTAAACACAGGGGAGTCAAAGAACATACAAAAGAAATGAGATAAAGGCCTGGTGACCTTCAGAAATCATTTGCTCGCAATCACCGCTACACATCTGAAAATATCCATCTCCATCACCACAATTAGGGCAGTAATGGAGGACCTTGGAACACATAAAATGTGATGAACCTTCTGGGAAAAGGACACTGGTGTATTCTGGCTCCACATATACTGAGATGAAAAAAATCTCTAAGGATCACAGTTGGAAACTTGTAGACACTGGCTTCGTTTCCCTTTCCCGTGATGAACCATCAGCACTATGCCAACACGCCCTTGGTAATGCTTTATAATGCTTTATAATGCTTTACAATGTCTTTCACCATTAGCTTTAAACATAAGTATGTGGAGGAACACAGTTCTGTGGTGGAATGAGAACATTGTGTTCTTCAGCTGTGACCCTCCTACTGTGACCCTCCTACTGTGCTGTGTGCTCTCATGACCTCTCAAACGTAGGGGACTGTAGCTATCTGCCAAAGGAAAGTCTCAGAATACTGAGGGATCGAAAGGTGTGTTTAAAAGGATTTTTCGTTTATCTGGGGAATGCTGAATAAAGTTAGAAAATGTTCTTACAGTGTGGAGCATCAGACACGTCTGCACACCTCCCAAGCATCAGTAATACAGCATAACAGGGCGAGGGTTGTCTGGGAAACGCTGCTTTGTGGCATCTCATTCTGATCAGTTGTTTTAATAGGACAGTAACCATGTGTGAGGAATAATGTAATGTAAAGTGACCTAACTGACACATTCATCAAGAGATTATCAAATGCATATTCCAGCATAGCTGTGATTATCCTCCGCAGGTGTAATATCAAATTAGCACAGAGTCCATCGAAAGCTTGGAGCTTTTACGAAGCCACTGCTCTGCACAGCCAGTCTGTCATGAGCCAAATAAACTTACACTGAACTGTATGAACAGATGATGGAGCGTCTAGATTGAACGGATGAGAGCAGCATTATTGTGTGCTGGTCCCATGGGCACAGCAGAATAAGCACAGAGAAAAAGCAATTCTATAATTATATAAGCAATAAACACATATGACGACCGTGGAAGAGTTTGTGGGCCAAGATGACGTCATCATTACGGATAATTCCTCTCACACCCCACGGGCCCTTGTCTGGTGAACTACACAGAGCAAACACAACCCAGCACTGCTCAGTCACGTCTGGGAGTGACGGGTTTCCCTGCTGAAGGCAGCCCGTTGGGGGTCGTTGGTTTGAATCCCAGTCGAAGCAACGGCTGGTGGGTTGAGTGTGGGCAGCTGAAGGCTCCGTGACCGTCTTGTACCCCAATAATACCATCGCACGACTTCCTCCCATTCCCTCACACATTTATTAGTGAAGCCTGATAAAATAAGCATGTTTTCAATGACCTAGTTGGTCCAAGGGTAAAGTCTAATTTTGGTACTTAAATGGAACTTCTTTGAAAATTAAAAGAAGTAACTTTGCAGGCCAGAGAATGAGCTTGGAATACACCACAAGACATTAAATTGAATGTTGTCTGAACTATCATGTCACCTCTGCTGTCATCTTAAATAGAATCCAATATTTTCAGTCAGCAGCAATAAGTAGACAAAACAGAGAAGATAAAGCACTTGACCACATAGTCAAACGACACCGCGTCTGAACCTCACTGAGCGCACTGATGTGCAGAGTAGCTTGTGAGTTAATTATTTCGTCAAGCAGATGTTAAACTTTGACTCTCTTGGTTTTATATAATCCTTTTTTTATCATCTAAATCCCTGTGGCATAATTATAGCAATAAAACCACTTACTCATTAGCATAGTTATGTAATCTGAACTAATGATCTGTTCCAAAGCCACAGTTAGTGAGACAGTGTGTGTGTGTGTGTGTGTGTGTGTGTGTGTGTGTGTGTGTGTGTGTGTGTGCATGTGTGAGTGAGTGTGTGTATGTGAGTGGGTGTGTGAGTGAGAGTGTGTGTGAGTAAATGTGCGAGTGAGAGTGTATGTTCATATGTGTGTGAGTGTGAGTGTGTGAGTGAGAGTGTATGTATGTGTGTATGTGTGTGAGTGAGTGTGTGCTCTTCAGAATGATCACATCTACATTCTGCAGCTTCTGGCTGCAAACTTTAGTGCTTCCTGCTGAGCTCCACAGAAATAGATCACCATAGAGTTATTTGCGGGCATGGTATCGCACACACACACACACACACACACACACACACACACACACACACACACACACACACAACACACACGTGCGAACGCACAAGATAAATCTCCTCATACCGTATGTTTCTTACAGACTGATGAAGGACAAAACACACACACACGCACACACACACACCAAGTGATGCTCAGGAATATCAGAAAATGAATGGCAGTGGTGTTTTCTTCACTGAGGACTCCAGTGGTCCCGGGTGTTCTGAATGAACGAGCAGCCTTCTCCTGCTTTGCATGTTTGAATTCATGAACATGGTGAAGCAATGTTTCTTTTTTAGAAGTTATGTCTTCATGCTCATTTTCTGCAATTCAATCCCTGTGTCAGCTACATGCAAACATGCAGACATGGTCTTCTGGTGCTGCACTGGATGTATGCCCTTTGTCGGCGAATGCTCTGAATACAGATTGCAAATTCACATCCATACAAAGCTGGAAAAATGCTATGGGCCATCACTCGATCCTGACAACCCTCGGCACTCACACAGGCAGCCGACGTGCCGGAGGAGAAGAGCAGACCCAGAGCGGCGGAGACGTGGCCCAGCTGAGGGACCTGCTGCCTGTCACGTTCTCCCCAGCAGGGTTCCACAAGTGGAAGAGGTCACATGGGTGCTGAACTAACACAGGGACTAGTGCCAGTCTTAGCTACCCCACCCGCTGAGGGGTTTTATGGGATCTTTATTTACCACAGAGAGCAAAGCTGTACTACAACTTAATCTGTCTACTGAAATCCTAAGAATAATGGATCAATCTCCAAAGGCTTACCATGACAGTTTCTAGGTGGACAGCAGAGATAGAATATTTGTTTTTCTAAGGATTTCTTAAATAATGCTAGCTCTTGGACAGGCTGGCTGTAAAATTTCCAATGTAAGACCAAGCCAATAAACAACAACGACTTTCTTTGACCTATTTAGCACATCTTCTCCAAGGCTAATAATTCTGGATGGGTAGACTGGACCAAAGCAGGTGGTGTGTTGTCATGCTCCATGCTGATGACGGACTGGTGCTTTGTCTTTTATTCCGTTATGGTGTATTATACATGGCTGAGTGCGCTGGCCTCTGCCCCAGTGTGGGCTGTCTGCTCCAGTGCATGACATTTGGCGAGCTCCCACCTCAGAGTTCGCCGTCTGCTCGTACAGGAGAGGACCTCGCCAGTATCTTATCTCCTGAATTAGAGCTGGAAGGTGAGATAAGCCCATGCGTAATCGAAGTGTGATCGTTGGAACCGTCCACTGCTCTGGGAGCAGCAGAACAACCAGCCCTCCTTTCCTCCAGCGCCCGCCCGCCTCGCAAACGCGGGACTCCCATTCGCCGACGCGGGACTCCCATTCGCCGACGCGGGACTCCCATTCTCCCTCCTGCAATTTTGACGTTTGTGCGAGGCCATGCAGTCCCAGATTACACAGCCTGGCTCCTTCTTTATCTGTCTGTTGTGCTTCGGGGCGTGCGGGCGTCCCAATCATCGCAGCCTGTTTTAATTATGGCCAAGTGTCTGTTTGGGGTTAGCGGGGGACTCGGGGGCCGCTCCACGCACACGCCAGCGCCGCTGGGTTTCCTCTGACACTCTCGGCTCTAAACGCTCTACAGACAAGCAAACAACTGTTTATCCATTCATTCACTGGCACTGCCTCTGTCTTCTGAGAGAAAGCCTGTCTTGAGTCAGTTTCAGACTCATTGTTCAAACGTGATGCAAATGATGTGTTTAAGCATATGATAACTGAACCGAGCGTGGTCTGTGGTAGTTAACATTCCTGCAGCAACTGTAAATGACACGGTAGGGAAAAATCACGTTGGCACGCTAACGCTCTTCAGTACCCATCTGCTGATCTACACAAGTAAACTCACTCCTGAACAGCTTCGTGTGTCTCACACACATTGCTCCCTAACTTGTGACACAGGGGTTTACGCTCCACCGTGAGGTTTTTGTTATTAGACATGACCGTGTCATGTGCACGGCAGCATCACCAGGATAAATGGTGACACCACCTGCCCCTGTCTTCACCAACCAGAGCCCTCTCAGCTCCACCCCGAACCTCATAACCAGCCCCTTCCGACCAGCCTGTGAGGAACGATGCCTTGGACTGACAGGGGGACGGGAAGCTGAAGACATTTGACAGGAAGTGTCTCCGTCTCACTCCGGATCCGCTGTGGCCTCGTTTACTCCAACTCCGCACATGCGATTATTAAAATTAAATATTTCAGCTGTCATTTGTAGTCTTGTCATAACCTGTCATAACCCAAGTCCATTATCATGTTCCATATTTCTCCCTACTGATTATTAGTGCAGGGTTGCCTCTATGTAATGTTGTCCATTGCATGCCTCTAATTGTGAAACTGAACCAATTACTCTATTCATTTAATAAACAATGAATCACCACAGCTGTGTTAGGATCTATAGTACAGTTCTATTCAGAGAGATAAGGTTAGCTACACCCTCTCTTTTTCATTGCTTTGGCTGATTGTTGAATATACTTGAATTATATAGGACTCTGAAATAACATCGCTCAGCTCTTTTTTATGTGGGGCGGTTGTATAAGGTATGTCAGACATCAGCAGTTTGTCTCTAATTGTCCTTGTGCCGTCTCATCAAAGTCGCTTTGAGTTTTGTGCCATTTTTCCCCCCCACCATGACACCTCGAGGCTCCCTGTAAAGTTCTCCTGCTGCCGCCGGTGTCCATGGCCCATTTAACAAACTTCTCCGCAAGCAAGTCCTTAGTGATCAGGTCTCGTCTGTCCACAGAACCACACTCAGTAGGGCCCGATCTTCAAAAGACATGCGATCGATCACCGGTTATCAGATGTGGACCCAGGGACCTAGGCCCTTACCAACCCAAACAGACATTTGAGGAGAGGAATCTATTTATTCATTGTTAATAAATTGCCACAAACCCTCAAGGTACTCAGAGACTGTTCCTAAGATCGCTTCCTTTCAAATAAAAAAAAAACTAAAATTACAAATAAAGTCAGAGATGAAAGATTAGTCTCCAAGTTATCTCTCACACAGCATGTTAAAAGCCACATTTGGTCAAAAGGATGATAACTAAGAAAAAGCCATTTAATTAGAGAATATAGAAATATCAAACACTACTTCAAGGACTTTCTGAAAGAGATTGGCCGGCTGGTGCCTTGGGCATCCAGACAGATATCGCTGAGATGTTCCCTTGTTTCTGTGAGAGTGCTGTGTCTGACAGGCGGGGAGCATCACCGCCTTCCATGTGTTTCTCAGAATAACTCAGCCACGGAGGGGCGAGCTGGGTCTTCATGTCTTGATAGAGATGTGTCATCTCGCCTAGGAGAAAACAAAGACACGCCAGGGACGTTTTTCTCCCTGAAGACGCCGCGTCTGTGTAGCGTCCACACGGCTGGACGAACCTCAGTCCCTCACTAAGCTAATGTTCCTCCCACCACATCCTACTCAAAGGTTTTTGTATTTTCTTGCTAACACTTTGTCCCATGCACAAGGGTAGGCTAACAGCTATTTCCGCACAAGCCAACGATTTAACACAGGTGCACAATTAGCTCTCTGCTCTTGCTGTGCCCCTAAGACATGCCTGAACTCAACTCCGCTGACCTGCTGGGCCGCCGTCTCGGGTGGCTCGTCAGGTGAGGGTGTCTGCGTCCACCATGCGCAGCTTGTCTCCAGGAGAGCAGCGCCTGTTCTGCAGTTCATGAGCTGGGTGACGCGGCGTCCCGGGGCCGGTCTCCCCCTCGCTTTAAGCATGTTCACAACAGGGTCCCTGGCGAGACCCATCGAGTGAAGGCTGTCTGATCCGGAGGGCAGACTCAGGAGCGGCTTCAGAACGAGGCACAACGGCGAGCATCTGACACACACCCGCCTGAATACGCGATGAGTCCAGCCATGGAGAGGAGAACGTTTTACAACACAGCGGGACGTGGCGTAGCGTCCTTTCACAGCAGACGCCGTGTTCACCCATAGTGAGGACAACACTGACGCCTGCTGTTAGACAGGTGATCTTTTGTCTTCTTGGAGGACTGCAGACAGACTCAGGTGTGCCCACTTCTGGGTCTGCAGATCTACCAGCCTGCAGAGCTGAACCCCAGCACACGTGTCTCCAATCCCAACCACAATCTGCTTGATTTACCAGGTGTGTACAAATATGGAAAATGCTACGATGAGAGCATGTTTAACACACCACACAGACTGAACAAGCACACAATGCGATTTATTTACATATATAAATTCTCTATACAACGAGCACAAAATATAGGAGGTGTTTTACATAGAGGTATAATAGAACAGATGTATGAAAAGGGTATCTGTACTTTGATATAGTTTTATTTGAGACCAATGCAAATATTCTCATGCTATTGTATGAGAATCCTGTATAAATTTGATCCAGTGAATTCAATTAGGGTTGTAACTCTGCAGGGTGTCAGATCTTCAAAAACAACGTCAGGAACCAACTTCTGGTCAACATCCAAAAGTTCTGCAGACAGTAATATCTAGTTTATGTGGGAATAAAAGACAGTTTGTGTCAGAACTGTCAGCTTCTGTGAGAAACATTAAAAATGCTGAAACCATGAGCACAGCCGTCCATCATTTTTCTGCCTAAAACATTTTGAAATTCGTTTTCTAAAAAACTGGTCAGTTACCACGTGCTAACACTGATCGGTCTTCTCGCGGTCTAGTTTGCCGTGATGGACCCCTCTACTCCAAATGTTGCGTTTTTTTCCACAATCAACAATGACAGGTAGGAGACAAGAAAAGCTGAATCCATTTTTGTCTTTGGTTGCCATGGAATCTTCACAGCTCTGGCCGCTAAATTTTAAGCTGACGTGAAAATCAATGTGAAAATGTTGCTCTCCTAGCTTTCACACGCCTGACACTGTGTCATTCCTCAGCTACCATAAATAGGACCCTCCACTTATAGCTGTAGGGAAAAAAAGAGAGTGGTGGTATGGGGGGGTGGGGTGTGTGTGTGGAGGATGTGGGAGGGAGTGGGGGTGTGAGGTAGGGGAGTGTGGGGAGTGGGGATGGTGTTGGGTGGTACGTCTCGAAATCTATTTCCAACCTCATTTACTATAGTGAACGGCAGTGATGAAAGATGTCATAATATCAGCAGTGAGGAGGCCTGTGTAGGGAATCCACTGCTTTTTCCTCCATTAACTTCCCGTCTGATTATGCAACACAGACCGCCTCACGTCCCCTCCACACACGCCTCACGCCCCCCACAGACCGCCTCACACCCCCTCCACACACGCCTCTTCTCCGGCACCACATCGACTTTTGGTTTATCGATTCAAACAAGTTTTTGCCAACCTTCCCAATGATAACCATTCTTCCTACCGCCCTACCAGCCGCCTCTTACCAAACTTTAATAGCTTTTAACATAGTACAGTGCTGCGTTGGTAACAAAGAGAGGCTTCCCCCACTCATTAATCATCATGACAACCCTTTTGTTGTCAGTTAGCAGCTGTGTGTAGAGGAACATTAGTCTTCTATTCTGGCCTGCGGTGCTCAGCGGCCCCCACCCGCCCCCTTTTCACGGGGAATCGGAAACCGGAGGGTCTGTCTCCTGCTCCCCTATCAACTGCTAATTGAACTCCCAGCTGTTAAGAAAATGGCTCCTGTGTGCTTCTTTTTTTCCTCTCTACACTTTTGGCAGATATGTTTGTCTGGCGTGAACCCAGGACATTTTCATGGTAGTAGCTGCCATGTTAACGATTTGTTTAAGAAAGGAAGAAATGACTCTGTCTGAAATGCTTGAACCAGCCATTCCCGAAGAACTCAGAGAATGTTAATGTTAATGTTAGTGTTAGTGTTAATGTTAATGTTAGTGTTAACCTTCAGTAAGAAATCTGCATCGGTTTATCTGCCATATCTGTAGGCATATCAAATATTCAAGAAAACTACTATTGTATGAAAAATAGAGCAAGAATCAGAGTTAATGCTTTAACATCCAGGAGTCTTGACTTTGGTAATGGACACTTAACTGAATTTCCAAAAGGACAATTCAACAGAAGACAACAACAGGAGCTTTAGCCAGGACAAGAGAACAGAGGACATTACCGCGGCGCTAACATCTCTCAACCAGCCAGTTAGTTACAGAATAGATTCTGAAGCAACACTACTAGTGTGCAAATCACTGAATGGATTAAATCAATGAATCCAGTAGGGCTCTTAGATCCATGGATACAGGCCAGCTAGTAGAGCCCAGAACACAGAATATACACAACGACAAAGCATTTAGCTTTTATGCTACGTACAACTGGAAGCAACTTGCTAAACTTAAATGTTGTCTAAATAACTGTTTTTAAATCCAGACTTAAAACCTCTCTGTTGTGCCTCTGACTGAGCTCTCGTGCTATATTCTTACAGCACTTTATTTTAGCAGAGCAGTTATAACTTTCAGTTTGTTTTTAAAGCCATTTTGCATCTGTATAATTAATTTCAGTATTTCATATCAAATGTAGATTCTGCTTTTATTTTAAAATCACTTTTACT